>NC_069500.1:1079034347-1079239347 GCF_027579735.1 Bombina bombina | reverse complement strand
CCTGTTTACAAGGTATTACCAGGAGAAAGCCTTTACCTTTAAACCTGTTACCAGTTCACAAGTTTGTATCCTGCCTTGTGCAATTCCTGCACTCAACTATAACCAGGAGAAAGACTTTACCTTTAAACCTGCTACCTGTTTACAAGTTGTTTTCTGCCTTGTGCAAATCTTACATTTCAGTTATTATCAGGAGAAAGACTTTACCTTTAAACCTGCTACCTGTTTACAAGTTGTTTTCTGCCTTGTGCAAATCTTACATTTCAGTTATTATCAGGAGAAAGACTTTCCTTTTTGAATCTGCATCTCTGCTTACTTTGTTTGTTTATTTTCACTCCTACTGTATGTGGTCTTAACATACCTGAGTAGCATATTTAAATATTCTACAAGTATTTGCTTAAACAAAGTATTTTGTTGTTTAAATAAATTTATCATTTTCAATCAGTATGGCTTCTACTAATCTTCCTTTAAAGCAACTGTTCCAGACAATGAGGCTCTCACATGATATCCTGAGACAGAACATGACAGAATGTGAAGACCCTAAAAGAGAGCCCTCTGGGATTATTGCTGTATTGGAATCAGTGTTAAAGTTTATTAAGGACATACTGATTAACTTCATGGAGCTGGTGGAAATGTTATCTCTCCCAACCAAAACCTTGTCTGAAGTTACCTCCCAAACAAGGAAAGGTTTTAAAGAACCCTTAACAGAAGAGGAAAAGACTCGGCGAAGACAGCTTAACCTCTGTTTCTATTTTGGGGGAACTGGTCACCACATCACAGGGTGTCCAGTAAGACCCCCTAGAGGATCAAGTCGAGATACAGCCAAGTTTAAAATGGGCTCTGATGTTAAGGGAACAAATTATTCTTCCACTAGAAAACTTAAAGATACCCCTGGAGAGGATCCAGCTACTGAGAATACATCTATTCTACAAGCAACCGTTTCTAACACGCTTCAAGAAATGGTACCTGATTTGAAACAGATGGTTGTTGGCAGTACAACTTCAACAACATCTACTACCCATGCCACTGCCTCTGTTTCTGCATCTACCACATTGGGGAACTCTGCAAAAACACCTCCTGGAAATCCTGCACATTACCTTGTTTCTGCCTTGGTTGGAGATCCATCTAACAAAAGTCACTCATCAGACATAAAAGTGACAAATCTTCTTCCAGCTGAATCAGACCCTGACAAATCTAAAGTTCCACACCTCCCTGCACCACCTTCACCCAGCTACTCATTGACTGAGAAAGAATTGAATGAGATGGTTGAATTGGATATAAATGACACAGAAAATGAATTCCTGGACTCTGAAGGAGAGGTCATACTTTACCCGGAGGTACTCTGCCCATCAGCCAGTCCATTGCAAGCTGCTGGGTATAATCAAGAACCTCTAAATCAAAACTGTCTTGTTTTTTCAGCTCTTGTTATGTCTACAGGGATATCTTCTAAGGGTCCCCAATCTCAGGCAGCTGTTCCAAGCAAAGAATCCATTCCGTCTGATTGTATTAGGGCTTCAAATGGAACACTTGTTAGTAAATCCCACCTTCAGATGTTTGAACAGGCTTTGAGCGCCCAGAGCACGCTCTTTGGAGGGGGCATCTGTCAGGAACCAAGCCTCCAGATTAAAAAGAAAAAGAAAAGGTCTGGGAGGCATTCTGCTAAGAAGGGATGTGTGGGGATTTGAACCTGTGGTTACTATTCCTGTGTGCTTGCAAGTCGGTTTGCTTGTGTGTTGAGCCACAGCCAGTTCTAGGAATAGCTAGGAACTTAAAAGATCTGATAAATAACTATTTGCCTTACTTGTTATTACACCTGTGCAACACACAGTTGTTCTCAATTCTGGAATTAATCAGAACCAACCCTGTGCAAAACCTCCCTATTTAAGGATGGCTTTTAGTCTGCATTGGTGTCTTCACATTGGATCTGTTTTGTCAAGTCAGAATCTGTTTCCTGTACTTCTTTGGAGAAAGACTTCACCTTTGCACCTGTTTACAAGGTATTACCAGGAGAAAGCCTTTACCTTTAAACCTGTTACCAGTTCACAAGTTTGTATCCTGCCTTGTGCAATTCCTGCACTCAACTATAACCAGGAGAAAGACTTTACCTTTAAACCTGCTACCTGTTTACAAGTTGTTTTCTGCCTTGTGCAAATCTTACATTTCAGTTATTATCAGGAGAAAGACTTTCCTTTTTGAATCTGCATCTCTGCTTACTTTGTTTATTTTCACTCCTGTTGTATGTGGTCTTAACATACCTGAGTAGCATATTTAAATATTCTGCAAGTATTTGCTTAAACAAAGTATTTTGTTGTTTAAATAAATTTATCATTTTCAATCAGTATGGCTTCTACTAATCTTCATTTAAAGCAACTGTTCCAGACAATGAGGCTCTCACATGATATCCTGAGACAGAACATGACAGAAGCACAATAAAACGCCTGTGTATGTGTGTTTGTATATATATATATATATATATATATATATATATATACACACACATACATACATATACTGTATATTCAGACACATACATCATAGGCCATATCGCCTTAAACCACTGTTAAAACATTTATTTCAATAATAAACCTTGATTTTACATTTAATATGTATAAATATGAGTTAAATATATTATTTTAATAGATTATACATGATTTGTTATGCGTATATTCAAGTGTTAACACTTTAGGTCTACAAAAGCGCTACATATTTCAGCGCTATTTTGTATTAAGCTTGAGCAGAACATTTAACTCAGCTCTTGTAATATGAGTGATGATAGTGTACCATGCGCCAGCCATTCAAACTATAGGGCACTCTAAATAAACGTTGCCCGTCTTAAAATTCTCTGGTAAAACCTTTTTTATGATCCACTTGTTATATTAGATTATGCTCTATTCTTAGCACAGGGTTGCGCTATGGTTACCGTACACTACACTGCACTCTACTTGTAATCTAGCCCTAAACTGGAGTACAGTGAGGAGGGACCCATCTTTATGCCTATAGAATTGCAGGCCCTATTTCTTTTCCCACAACACATACTGAATGATAACCTTTACAGGGCAAAAGACAGAACCTTTATTTGGAGTTGTCACCTCAGCCTTGTTTTCATGGACACTTATGAGTTATACACGCTGCATGGTGTGCCGAAGGACCATGGACAGTGCTGTTCAGTGTCACTATTTGTGCGCTGTCCAGGGTTTAAATTCATGTTCCTACCTGCACACCCTGCAGCATGTGTAACTCATAAGGGTCCAGGAAAACATGGCTGAGGTGGCAACCCTACCTATATTACAGTTAACAATCTAATCTTATTTATTCTTGGATTGTATATACTAATGTTATTAACTCACTAGGCCTAAATGCCCCAAAGTAACTTAATGTAAAAACAGCTGTAGAAAGGCTTCATATTTGTTCTTACAAATAGTCGAGAGTGAATTAAAGAGACACTAAACCCAATTTGTTTTTCTTTAATGATTCAGATAGAGCATGCAACTTTCTAATTTACTCCTATCAAATTGTCTTTGTTCTCTTGCTATCTTTATTTTAAAAGCAGGAATTTAAAGCTTACGAGCCAGCCCATTTTAGGTTCAGCACGATGGATAGTGCTTGCTTATTGGTGGCTACATTTAGCAAACCAATAAGCAAGCATAACCCAGTTTCTCAACCAAAAATGGGCCGGCTCTTAAGTTTTACATTCATGCTTTTTAAATAAAAATAGCAAGAAAAGTAAGAAAAATTGATAGTAGGAGTAAATTAGAAAGTTGCTTAAAATTGCATGCCCTATCTGAATCATTAAATAAATAATTTGGGTTTAGTATCCCTTTAATTTTGTCCATGAGCATAGATAGTGTGTCACGTTATTTCTTATCATCAGTTTTTGGGCTTTGCTCATGCATTTAATGCTTTTTTACCTAGAAATGTAAAGTAGTTTGGATTTTTGACCTGCCAAAGACAGGAGGGGCATTTTTAGTTTCCTATGAAACTTTAAGAAATAACTCCCTGGACACTGGTGCATCACCTAAGATGTTTTATTCACCTATAACTTGTTGTGCTCTGAAAATAATATTGTTTTTCATAATTAAGTACTGGGTCTTATTTAAATGCTAAATTGTTATCTGTCCAAAATTGTGATAGCTTTACCCCTTATTGTATTACACCAAAGTTCCATGGCAGCAACTATAGTAAACATCTCACGTCCCTCCATTTCTGTAACATCTATGTGCATATGTAGTGGGTGGTTGCAGTTTCAGGGCACACCTAGAAGGTCAAAGTGAACAGGTTTGTGGCTACACCCACGTCCCTCCATTTCTGTAGCCACATGCCTGCTTGTGCTGGAATAACGTTATGACAGTGCTGAGCTGTGTCTGTGATCACTAGCGCACATATTCCCTTTTCCCCACAAGAATTGTCACAACCCCATCCCACACAGAGTGGTCATCCCCCTTTTGAAGCGGTTCATCTTCTGCTGGCGAGGTGAGGATTGGATCTGAGGAGGGGAACGTATGCTGACAGGGAAAATAAAGGGCACTGAGCTGCCTTCTCCAGTGGTCATCTACCACACAGTGTCTTATCCTTACCTCATAGGAGTTGAGGTAGAAACACGTGAGTGTCCATTTGGCTTTATTCTGTAGAACAGTTCCAAGTGCATTTTACATACTACACCAGGAAGGTCTCCTTTGCTGTGCGCCCTTCCGTCTTCTGTTCAATATATATATATATATATATATATATATATATATATATATATATATATATATATATATATATATATATATATATATATATATATATATCTATATATATATCTCATGTAAGATAAAAGCGGTCAGCACAAGAAAAAATGCAAAAATACAGGCGACAGAACAGGTGCTCCCAGCAAACGTTTCGTGCAGTTAAGCACTTGGTCACTGCACGAAACGTTTGCTGGGAGCACCTGTTCTGTCGCCTGTATTTTTGCATTTTTTTACTATAAGGCTTGGAACGCTTTTTCTTTTTCCATCCTTGGACTGTTATGTTTGTAATTAGTGCGTGTGCAGATGCACTGGAAAAAAGAGGTTGCCGCCAGTGAGTATTAATTTAATGGATATAACTTATCTGGGACCGGATCCACATACCCTCTCTCATGCTTTACCTTTGCCTGTAGACATTTAACTATTCTGTTACCCTATGACCCTCTGAGCGCTTCGTTGAGCAGGTTTGGATATCTATATACATACACATATGCATCTATGCATTTATGTGTTTTACTGTACATATTTATCATTCCAATAAATAATAATTAACTTTTTTTTATTGTAAATACATGTGTATATATATCTGTATATACCTATACCTGCATATCTATTCCTATAGATATAAAGGTATAGCTATGTATTTTACATAAACAGTATTAGATGTATATAGAAATATAATTTAATGATAAAAAGTACATTATTTTCTTCGTGTCTCACGATTTTGATCTTAACATGGTCAAGTTAGCTCACATAAAAACAAAGTATTCTTAATACATATAATATATCTATTTATTTTTCAATATGTTTTATAATTCTAATTATTTTTTTTTAATATTTTGCAGGTAATATTTCAATAATACGCCTAAAGAATACAACATTTTCATGTGCACTAGCACGACTGCGTTTTCTTCACATAGAAAATAATTTACTTTTTGTTATTAAAAAAGAAATATATATATATATATATATATATATATACATATAATACTGTTCATGTAAAATACATATTTGTTGTTCATATATACAGTACATATTATGTACATAAAATATATATTTAATATTCAAATAGAGTCCAATAACTGAAGTCCCAAAAACAGTCTGAAAAAGCTCCCACTTGAAAGGAATTTCTTAATAAGACAAACTTCAGGTAAGTTGGTGTGCCCAAAGAGACCAATAGTGATAGATGAACTTCCTACTTACAAAAAACGACCTCAATCAAGATGAGGTAAGTACCGCACAGATTGTTAAGTAGTTGGTTCTCTAGTCGTTGGCTCCTCTTTATACGTAGATCCGCTTTTATCACATATTCCTTCTTTGTTCGCTCTCTCAAATTAATTGCAATCCCATTTGGAATTTAAAAACTTCCAGTTTAACGGTTGATGAGGTTAGGCTGGAACACCCACTGAAAGGGACTGAGAAAGCAGGAAGAGCATACCTTCCCCTCTCCCCTGCATATGAGAAGATCCAATACACAAACAGGATCAAGCAGGAGTCTGTAGATCTGGGTCTACATCTGATACTTTGGTGTTTGATTAAAAGTCTGTAGAGACCACAGGGATAAGTGGTCAGCGATGTGGTGTTATACTCCCAGCGAGATGGAGTTGTCCTCCCAGTGAGAAAGTCTCTCTTTCAGTTATGATGTGGAAAGTCTGTGTTAACAGACTGGGAACCTGGTTTGGATGGTATGCTCCGGAGAAGAATTGTAGGACACCCCTTCTGATGCTACTCTCACCAGCAGCAGGATCATGGTCCCTCCTTGGAAGGATAAGGAGCATACAATCATACAATAGTAATATGGATATTACTATAATAACCCCTGGCGCTAACGTGTAGCTAAAATTGGTAATGCAAAGGTTCTAATTATTGTATACTATAAACAATAAATTACCTTAGTACGATGGAAATGATAATTCCTTACAAATATGTGAAAACTGGGTAATTGATTAAGGGATGTGCTTAAGGATGAACCAGAGTAATGGTGCAAGTAAAAAATAAACAAATTTTATTACAATCTTAATCGTGCACAGAAATACTTTTAAAACCAAATTTAAATAACACTCTGATCAGGCGTTTGACAATGTAGTATCAATAAAATCCCTAAAAACCTCAAAATAAAATTGCATAAATAAAATAACAATAAAACAACAATAAGACAATCACTATCACAAATGGTTAATTCGAGATAGAGAACAAAGATCCCATTGGAAACCAAGGAAGATCCACGTCAGCTGGAAGTTAGTGATATTTTAACCGGAGCTGTAACGAGATGAGATCCAAATGAACAGACAGGAAGAGAGCCAAAATTTAAGGTGTTCACTTATTACTTACACCGAAAATGCTCTATGAAGTCCCAGCTGTCTCTCTATAGCGGTCCCGGATTAGATCACTTCTGGATGAATCCCCGAAATGAAGGAAACCTCTTGTCTTTTACAATCCGTATCAGCACTCACGCCAGATAGACCAAACTGTGCTCTGGGTCTCTGTGCGGTCTCGGCGCTGGTAATTAGTTCCAGTCACCTGTGTGTTAGAAAAGTGGGCGGAGCAACGCGTTTCAGCCCGGTCTGGGCCTTTGTCAAGCTCCTGATAGATGGGAGGTCAGGTCTTTTATACCGTCACCCCTGCATATGATTGGTTAGGCATTAATTCAAAACAAACGGAATTGCGATACAGATACAAAATGATACATTTTTTCTATTGTTACTTTCTGCTCTTATTCATAATACATTTAAAGATGCACAATTTGCCCTTCAAATTTCAGCTTATTTGATGATCAATTTTAAATTCTTTTAAGATTAACAATCATTTTTATTTATAATGGATTCGTAGAGACATACAGAAAGGGGAAATTTATTTTCATTTTTCACTTGCACCCCCTATATTATCCCGTCCAAAGCACATCCCGCAGGGAAAAAACAGGTTTTTTAAAAAGTTATTTTAAAAAACAACTCTCTATGTCAATTATATTGTCCCAGTATCAATTTATATTGCTTAAGTATAACCTAATAGAGAACCATACAGTAATCTAAACGGATATATTCAACAAATATAATTTTAAGTCCACAATATAAATAAAAAAGTTAAGATAATTTACAAAACAAGCAAAACTAAAGGGAAAGGAACAAATAGGATTTATTCTCTAAGGAAACACCCTATATCGAAATCTAAGTTTAAGCCGTTCGGTTTAAGCGATTTTAGATCAAAAATCCATTTGGTCTCTTTTTTAAGTAATTCTGACTGTGCATTTCCCCCTCTCCAGTTCTTTTTCAACTTGTCTATACCCATATATGAAAAACACTTCATATCTCCCCCATTGCAGGTAATGAAGTGTTTTGGTATAGGGAGATCTTTGTTCCTATCTAAATCGTGATTTTCAATCGACCAGATATGTTCACGAATTCGGTCTCGTAGGGGTCTTTCTGATTCCCCTATATATTGCTTGCCACATTTACACTGTATTAGATAGATAACCGATTTGTCTGAGCACCTTATGGTGTTTCTAATTTTATAGGATTTTCCTGTGACAGTTGATTTGAATTCCTTTTCCTTTTTGGAGTGTTTACACGCCTTACAGGTTAGGCATGGAAAAAAACCTTCTAAGGTGTTACCTTTTAAATCCATTTGTTTTTCTTTATTCATAATCTTATGTCTATTTTTATTTTTATTTTCAGTTGGTGCTAGAATGGACTTTAGGTTTCGAGCCTTCTTATAAATAATTTGTGGTTTTTTAGGGAGTAGAGAGCCTATGAGCTCATCGTTCTTTAGTATTCCCCAATGTTTTTTTAGTATTTTTTCTATCAGAAATTTATTATTACTATAATTTGTGATAAATGGAATAAATAAGTTATCCTCTGCAGCTTGTTGAATTCTTTTAGGGTTTTTTTTTATTTTTAAATCCATTTTTATTTACCAAATCACATCTATTTACTTGTCTTATTTCCTCTATCTTTTTATCATTATAGCCCCTATCTACAAATTTCTGTTTTAATTTTTCAGACTGACTGTCAAAATCGATTATATTTGTACAATTTTTCTTTATACGTAGGAACTGTCCTTTAGGAATATTGTCAATCCATCTTGGATGGTGACAGCTCGTGTGGTGGATATAGCTATTTGCATCCACATTTTTAAAATGTGTTTTTGAATGTATTTGATTGTTCACAGGGAATAGTTCTAGATCTAAGAAATTCACACTTTTTTTGCTTTTTTCACAAGTAAAACGGAGATTCATCTCATTATTATTCATACTTTCAATAAACTCATTTAACCTAACTTCATCACCCCTCCAAATAATAAGGATGTCATCTATATAACGCTTGTAGGACACCAGGTTTGTATCATTTTGTATCTGTATCGCAATTCCGTTTGTTTTGAATTAATGCCTAACCAATCATATGCAGGGGTGACGGTATAAAAGACCTGACCTCCCATCTATCAGGAGCTTGACAAAGGCCCAGACCGGGCTGAAACACGTTGCTCCGCCCACTTTTCTAACACACAGGTGACTGGAACTAATTACCAGCGCCGAGACCGCACAGAGACCCAGAGCACAGTTTGGTCTATCTGGCGTGAGTGCTGATACGGATTGTAAAAGACAAGAGGTTTCCTTCATTTCGGGGATCCATCCAGAAGTGATCTAATCCGGGACCGCTATAGAGAGACAGCTGGGACTTCATAGAGCATTTTCGGTGTAAGTAATAAGTGAACACCTTAAATTTTGGCTCTCTTCCTGTCTGTTCATTTGGATCTCATCTCGTTACAGCTCCGGTTAAAATATCACTAACTTCCAGCTGACGTGGATCTTCCTTGGTTTCCAATGGGATCTTTGTTCTCTATCTCGAATTAACCATTTGTGATAGTGATTGTCTTATTGTTGTTTTATTGTTATTTTATTTATGCAATTTTATTTTGAGGTTTTTAGGGATTTTATTGATACTACATTGTCAAACGCCTGATCAGAGTGTTATTTAAATTTGGTTTTAAAAGTATTTCTGTGCACGATTAAGATTGTAATAAAATTTGTTTATTTTTTACTTGCACCATTACTCTGGTTCATCCTTAAGCACATCCCTTAATCAATTACCCAGTTTTCACATATTTGTAAGGAATTATAATTTCCATCGTACTAAGGTAATTTATTGTTTATAGTATACAATAATTAGAACCTTTGCATTACCAATTTTAGCTACACGTTAGCGCCAGGGGTTATTATAGTAATATCCATATTACTATTGTATGATTGTATTCTTCTCTGTGGAGTTTGAGGATACTCCATTTACCCAGTGGTTTATTGGTAACTTTCCCAGCGCAGGTTGATCACACCCCTCAGTACAAGGATAAGGAGCATGCAAACTTTCAAAGCATTTTTCCACTCCACAACTCTCAGTGTTTTCACCTCTCTGCTGTTTGGTATATAAAAATATATATTTAAGAATAAAAAGTACATTCCTTTAAGTGAAGAACATTGGAAAGTGAAATGTGTACTGTAAATATATAGTAAAACACAATATAAATATATAGAAACATCTGTTCACCTATATATACGCATATAAATACATACATATACTTATTTAGACACATATATGCAGGGGAGCCTCTCGAAATTTTGGGGCCCCTTACTTAACCATTAATCAGGACCCCCCCACCCTACCTTTGACATGTGCAATTTTTGAACAATTGACTAAAATATATATGCACTTTATTCTTAAGTGTAGTCAAACTTGGAAATGTTGTAACGGTAGTAACACACAAACAGACTCATACAATGAAACACACACTCACACATAAGAATTCACATATAGACAGTCTTGCAGACACGCAAAAAACACACAAACACACTCAGACACAGACACTCAGCACTTGTTTACATTGACCTGTCCTGACAAGTAATGAGGTAGACTACAGTTTAGTCAAAAAAGGAGATTTATAAGACAACCCACAGAAAACACACAAAGACATACACACACAGAGAGAGACACCCACAGAAAACACACAAAGACATACACACACAGACACCCACAGAAAACACACAAAGACATACATACACACACCCTCACTGAGACATCCACAGAAAACAAACACACAGACATACACACAACCACACAGAAACACCCACAGAAAATGCACAAAGACATAATTACACACACCCTCACAGAGACAACCACTGAAAAAACACAAAGACATACACACACACCCTCACTGATACATCCACAGAAAACAATTACACAGACATACACACACCATCACAGAGACACCCACATAAAAAACACAAAGACATACACACATAACACACACTCACAGAGACACCCACTGAAAAAACACAGACATACATATACACACAACACACCCTCACAGAGACAACCACAGAAGATGCACAAAGACAGATGCACACACCCTCACAGAGAGACCCACAGAAACAAATACATACACACTCATAGAGACACCAACAAAAGCACAAATACATAAACACAGACACCCACAGAAACACTCACAGGAGGTAACATTTCTGGACATTGCCATCCCCTAAATCAACAGTGTGTGACATGCATGATAAAAAAAAATACATTTATCATTACAGTTACATTCATAATGACAATGATAAAAATTATTTTAAAAAATATTGCATAAAAAGGGCTTAACGATATGAGGTCTCAGGCAAAGGGATTTAACTTAGAGAAACATACATGTAAGCAGGGCCGCCATCAGAGGGTGAAAGGGGTAACTTTTGTCAAGGGCCCATTGGGACAGGGGGGCCCATGAGGCAAGCACAACTATTATTTAAAAATAAAAAAATGAAATTAAAATGTTAACAGCCCCCAGAGTGCGCTACAGCAGAGTGCTATTGAGTGCAGGAAATATCATTACAAGTAGTAAAGCATTAGCATTTGAGAGGATTTCTGAGTGTGCACTAAACCACTATGCACAGTGTGAGACAGACTTGGCACTTCAGTTTGTACAGTGTGTGCCTGACTCAGGCGGCAGATCACTTTCATTTGCAGAGGAGGTAGGACTTACTTAGTAAAATGATTTTTTTCTTTGTGCAATTTTGAATTGTAACTTCAGTGTGGTAGTTGTATGGTGGAGCCAGGGGTCCATAAAAATACTATTTTTTAATGTGTTTTTTGGCACTTTTTTGTTTTGCGTAACAGTTAACCAGAGCTCTGAAGTTGCACAATCCCAATCAATTGTGTTCAAGCGAATACGTTTACTGCCAAACTCGTAACATGCACACAAAGAGCTGCAAAAAAACCATTGTCGCTCACGTTGAACAGTTAGCGTACCACTCGTAATCTAGCACTAAATATGCTGATTGCATGTACTTCAAGTTATATGTTTAGATGACTGTGCTGCAGCTAACACTTTGCTTCTTGTCAATAACTTGTCTTTGGGCAACTTAGAAAGCTGAATTTGAGTGTCTGTTTCTGCACCCTAAAAGGATATGAATATTTTTGGGTCCTATGTTTTTTTCCTTAGCTATTCGGATCCCTATGGGATCTAAAAGTTTTTATTGATGATTTAGCAACTCCTTGCATTGACCATATGGCAGCTATTTTACCAATTCTGCCCAGTACTATTCCTTTATCCAGTTTTCCTTTAGCTACTATACTAACTCACCTTGCACCAGTATGGCACACCATCTGCAATACTCCGGTATGTTCAGAAGCGTGATGTTTTAAATGAGCACCACCTGTCTGTCTGTGTTCTGTGCCTCTGTGCCTGTATGATTCCCTCTGTGATAGATGCAGATATATTTGAAAGTGCATTTTGTATTTTGCATTTCTTGTTATTGAAAGCCCAGCAGATATTTTTGCTCTTGTCTGTTACATTTTATTATCTTTTATTGAGTATACAATAAAACATGGCAACCATTGCAGAATATCCCCTTTCTCCACACCTTATTCTCCACCATTTCCCTTCCCTTCACTGCCTCCCTTGTTACTTAAAAAACATCCAAATACTTTCCTACTCCCTGGCTTTTATTATTATTTTAATGTTGTGATGTTTACTAATGTTTGACTGCTTTCTGATGCCTTTAAGATCACTGCCATGAGAAGACAGTGATGCCCAATTTACTACTATACCTGCTTAGATTGGGTGAGACATTTTTAGTAGAGACAATCACCTAGATTACGTGTTTTGCGTTACGGTTTTAACACTGAAAAAAATGGCCATTTCAGAGTAAAACCAGTAACGCTGCCATTACGAGACTTGTCGGTATAGCTATACCGCAAGCATTTTAGCCTGTAATGCAACGTCAATCCCGCACTCAAAAAAAAATACGTTTTTGTGTGGGATTTCCATAGCGCTGGTATTACAGGTATTGTGGCTAAAATGCTTGCGTTACAGCCTATACCGACACAATCTATTCCGCTATCTGAGAGCAGTAGTTATGAGTTTTACGCAACAAAAATGTTACAAAGTACACTAACACCCATAAACCACCTATTCCGCTGCCCTCCTGCATAGCAGACACTATTTAAAATGTAATAACCCCTAATCTGCCGCTCCCGACATCGCCGCCACTAATAAAAGTTATTAACCCCTATTCCGCCGCTCCTCAACATTGTCACCACTATAATAAAGTTATTAACCCCTATTCCCCCGCAACCCAACATCTCCCGCACTATAATAAAGTTATTAACCCCTATTCTGCCGCTCCCCTACATCGCCACCACTAAATAAAGTTATTAACCCCTAAACATCTGGCCTCCCACATCACCGCTAATAAATAAACTTATTAACCCCTAAACTGCCAGCCCCCCACATCGCAAAAAACTAAATTAAACTATTAACCCCTAAACCTAACAACCCCCTAACTTTAAATTAAAATTACAATATCCCTATCTTAAAATAAATAAAAACTTACCTGTGAAATTCAAAAACCTAAGTTTAAACTAACAATTAACCTAACATAACTATTATACTAAAATGAAGATAGAAGATGCCACCTGGATGGATGAAGACCTAGCCGCCTGGATGAAAACTTTTCACCGCCTGGATGTCCGGACTTACAGAAACTGTAAGCGGATCGTCGGGGGTTAGTGTCAGGTTTTTTTTTTAACTTTTTTGGGGTGTTTTTTTTTTTAGATTAGGGCTTTTTTAAAAGAGCTGAATGCCCTTTTAAGGGCAATGTAAAATAGCTGAATGCTCTATTAAGGGCAATGCCCATACAAATGCCCTTTTCAGGGCAATGGATAGCTTAGGTTTTTGTTAGAGTTAGGTTTTTTTATTTTGGGGGGTTGGTTGGGTGGTGGGTTTTACTGTTGCGGGGGTCTTTGTATTTTTTACAGGTAAAAGAGCTTATTTCTTTAGGACAATGCCCTCAGAAAGGCCCTTTTAAGGGCAATTGGTAGTTTATTGTAGGCTAGGGTTTTTTTATTTTTTGGGGGGGCTTTTTTATTTTTTATAGGGCTATTAGATTAGGTGTAATTGTTTTTAATTTGGATAATTTTGTTTGTTATTTTTCATAATTTAGTGTTTGTTATTTTTTTTAATTTAATATTTTTTTTTTTTTATTTTAGACTTACATTTTTTTAGTAGTGTTAGGTTTCTTATAATGTGTAATTTAGTTTATTTAATTGGTAGTTATTTTAATTTTAGTCTAATAGTTATGTTAGGTTAATTGTTAGTTTAAACTTAGTTTTTTTTAATTTCACAGGTAAATTTTGATTTATTTTAAGATAGGGATATTGTAATTTTAATTTAAAGTTAGGGGGTTGTTAGGTTTAGGGGTTAATAGTTTAATTTAGTTTTTTGCGATGTGGGGGCTGGCGGTTTAGGGGTTAAAAGGTTTATTTAGTGGCAGTGATGTGGGAGGCCAGAGGTTTAGGGGTTAATAACTTTATTTAGTGGTGGCGATGTCCGGGAGCGGTGGAATAGGGGTTAATAGCTTTATTATAATGTCAGCAATTATGGGGTGCGGGGGAATAGGGGTTAACCTAACATAACTATTATACTAAAATGAAGATAGAAGACGCCACCTGGATGGATGAAGACCTTGCCGCCTGGATGAAGACTTCTCGCCGCCTGGATGTCCGGACTTCAGAAACTGTAAGTGGATCGTCGGGGGTTAGTGTTTTTTTTTTTTTTAGATTAGGGCTTTTTAAAAGAGCTGAATGCCCTTTAAAGGGCAATGTAAAATAGCTGAATGCTCTATTAAGGGCAATGCCTATACAAATGCCCTTTTCAGGGCAATGGATAGCTTAGGTTTTTGTTAGAGTTAGGTTTTTTATTTTGGTGGTTGGTTTGGTGGTGGGTTTTACTGTTGGGGGGTCTTTGCATTTTTTACAGGTAAAAGAGCTTATTTCTTTAGGACAATGCCCTACAAAAGGCCCTTTTAAGGGCTATTAGTAGTTTAATGTAGGCTAGGGTTTTTTATTTTGGGGGGGCTTTTTTATTTTTCATAGGGCTATTAGATTAGGTGTAATTGTTTTTAATTTGGATAATTTTGTTTGTTATTTTTTGTAATTTAGTATTTTAATTATTTTTTAATTTTAGACTTACATTTTTTAGTAGTGTTAGGTTTCTTATAATGTGTAATTTAGTTTATTTAATTGGTAGTTATTTTAAATTTAGTCTAATAGTTATGTTAGGTTAATTGTTAGTTTAAACTTAGTTTTTTTTAATTTCACAGGTAAGTTTTGATTTATTTTAAAATAGGCATATTGTAATTTTAATTTAAAGTTAGGGGGTTGTTAGGTTTAGGGGTTAATAGTTTAATTTAGTTTTTGTGATGTGGGGGGCTGGTGGTTTAGGGGTTAAAAGGTTTCTTTAGTGGCAGTGATGTGGGAGGCCAGAGGTTTAGGGGTTAATAACTTTATTTATTTAGTGGTGGCGATGTCGGGGAGTGGCAGAATAGGGGTTAATAACTTTTATTAGTGACGGCGATATCAGGAGCGGCAGATTAGGGGTTAATAACTTTATTTAGGTGTTGGCGATGCCGGGGGCGGCGGATTAGGAGTGTTTAGACATGGGGTTTATGTTAGGGTGTTAGGTTTAAACTTAACTTCTTTTTCCCTATAGACATCAATGTGGTTGCGTTACGGAAATCGCCATTCCGCGCTTCAGACACACTCTCTCCCCATTGATGTCTATGGGGAAAGCGTGCATGAGCATGTATTCTCAGCCCTTGGATTTTTTGTGGGTATAGAGCTTATCGCCACCATATTGCACACTCAAGGCGGCTTTTCAGAAATTTGTAATGGCAGCGCTATGGGTGGTGAAATAATGCAACTTTTGTTGCGTTAGTTTCGCACCATCTATAGCGCAAAACTCATAATCTAGGAAAATATTATTTGAGGTAGACTGAAATTGTCTGGATGGATATGGCTATGGGGAGGCAAGCTTACCATTGGTCAATTGATAAAAAAACAGGGTTCCCACTTATAATATTAGTTATAAGGGGGATGTTGAGCAGATTAGTTTGAGTATGGTGTAAAAGACATATGGGGAAAGGTAGAGGAGGAGGCAAAGGGCAAGCACTAAGGATTATTTAGGTTAGCTGATAAGACAGGTGGGGTCACCACTGAGGAAGGATTATTAAAAAACTTCAGTGGAGGGCTTTGGTTTGCACTGTACTTTGCAGGTGGGCAGAGTCAACTGTAACTGCAGCAGGACACTTTAACTGCCTGCTGCTTTGATATGATTGCTGCTTTTCTTCCCTGCCCCCAATGCTCACAGAGTTCGACGCAGCAACAGCTACCAGAAGTTAACATTGCACAGGAAATCTCTTGCATATCCCACCCTGTGTGGTGTAACCAAATGCCTGAGAGGTGGACTTGTCAATCATTGTGGACTGCTACCCCTGAGGTGGTGGAGATGTTAGGAAGCAGTGGTCTTATGACCATGGGGCCTATCTATCAAGCTCCGAATGGATCTTGATGCCCCGTGTTTCTGGCGAGCCTGCAGGCTCACCAAAAACAGCAGTTATAAAGCAGCGGTCTAAAGACCTGTTCGCCTGCTCTGATGAGGCAGACAGGAATCGCCGGAATTTAACCAGATCGAGTACGATCGGGTTGATTGACACCCCCATGCTGGCGGATTGGCCGCGAGTCTTCAGGGGGTGGCGTTGCACCAGCAGCTCACAAGAGCTGCTGGTGCAATGCTTAATATGGAGAGTGTATTGCTGTCCACATTCAGCGATGTCTGTCGGACCTGATCCACAAAGTCGGATCAGGTCCGACGGACATTTCATAAATAGGCCTCCATGGCTTTTTAAGTTGCAGATACAGGTTCAAATAAGGAAGGTATCAGTATTTAATCTGATTATAAAAGCAAATTAGAAAGTTGTTAAAAATCGTATGCCCTATCTGAAAGTTTTATTTTGACTAGACGGTCCCTTTAATATTTCACATTCCAATATTTTTCACATAGAAGAATATAATTTATATTTATTCATAAATTCATATTTCTAAATAGCTGTACCGCACACCTTTTTGGCCGTAACACAACGCAACTAGCGCACCTTTCAAAAAGTCCTTTTTCAATGGGACTTCCATAGCGCCGGTATTACGAGTTTTGCCTGGGAGGCCAAAAAGTGAGCGGTAGAGACCATACCGACAAGATTCGTTCCGCCATCTAAAGTCAGTAGTTATGGGTTTTGCGCTACAAAGCTGTAGCATAAAACTCATAACTAAAGTGTTAAAAAGTACACTAACACCCATAAACTACCTATTACCCCTAAACCGAGGCCCTCCCACATCACAAATACTATAATAAAATTATTAACCCCTTATCTGCCGCTCCGGACTTTGCCACCACTATAATAAACATATTAACCCCTAAACCACCGCACTCCCGCATCACAAACACTAGTTAAATATTATTAACCCCTAATCTGCCACCCCAACGTCACCGCCGCCACTATACTAAAGTTATTAACCCCTAAATCTAACCCTAACCCTAACACCCCTAACTTAAATATAATTAAAATAAATCAAAATAAAAATTACTATCATTAACTATTTAAAACTAAATACTTACCTATAAAATAAACCCTAAGATAGCTACAATATAACTAATAGTTACATTGTAGCTAGCTTAGGTTTTATTTTTATTTTACAGGTAAGTTTGTATTTATTTTAACTAGGTAGATTAGTTAATAAATAGTTATTAACTATTTACTAACTACTTAGTTATAATAAATACAAATTTACCTGTAAAATAAAACCTAACCTGTCTTACACTAACACCTAACACTACACTAAAATTAAATAAATCACATTAATTAAATACAATTAACTAAATTACAAAATTATGCACAAGTAGTAAGACGTGAATACAGCGCCAACAAGAGGCCAAGGGATAAATATACTCACAGAGAGATAAAAGAAGATTATTTAATGAACCATGTTAAAAAGCATCAGTAATAAAAGACTATATATAAAAAATGTAAAAAGCACATATAAATAAAATTACAAATACAGGAATATCTTACAGAAGCGGCTCAAAGGGCCAAAGCTGATAATTACAATAAAAAACAGAGGTAATAACAGGTGATCAGTGTGAGTGGTACACCAGAATAAGAGTGTATACTGATAAAACAGAATTAGCCTAAGTACAACTGTAGCAAGTGCATCAAGCAAAAAACTAATAAACAATAATACAAACAATAGTGTTCAAAATTAGTGTTACAAAAATAGTGTTCCAAAAAATAGAAAAAAAGGAACTGCAGTGCAAAAAAAGGGGGGTAGCAAAATAATTGTATAGATACAATCAAATAGTGAGTGAGTGCAAATGGATATAAAAATGCTAGCTACTTAATCCAGTGAGGTTAAGATATAATTAAATAAAATACACAATATGCAATAACATAAAAAATAAAATATGCAATAACATAAAAAATAAAATATAAAATATAATCTAGCTAGTCTTGAGAGGCCCTTTTTTGAGGGCAGAAACGCGTTGACATATTGGTAAGCATTACTTTAATCTTTACTTCATTCTCATATTGGATACACTATGTTGTGAATTTCTTTTTTTTACAGGGACAATTTTTAGGATACCATAGGAGCAGCTGACAGGTGCTAGGATCCAATCAGCTACTTCAGCAACCACACTCAGGAATTTGGATCTGTTAAAGTAACTAACATTGGAAGGAATCAATTTCCTCACTTTCACCTTGCTTTTCATCACCCATTTTTTCCATTTTTTAGTTTTGATTGACTTATTTTTGTTCTTCACTAATATTTGTTCAACTTTTTGAACACTTTTTTGGATTATATTTTATATTTTATTTTTTATGTTATTGCATATTTTATTTTTTATGTTATTGCATATTGTGTATTTTATTTAATTATATCTTAACCTCACTGGATTAAGTAGCTAGCATTTTTATATCCATTTGCACTCACTCACTATTTGATTGTATCTATACAATTATTTTGCTACCCCCCTTTTTTTGCACTGCAGTGCATTTTTCTATTTTTTGGAACACTATTTTTGTAGCACTAATTTTGAACACTATTGTTTGTATTATTGTTTATTAGTTTTTTGCTTGATGCACTTGCTACAGTTGTACTTAGGCTAATTCTGTTTTATCAGTATACATTCTTATTCTGGTGTACCACTCACACTGATCACCTGTTATTACCTCTGTTTTTATTGTAATTATCAGCTTTGGCCCTTTGAGCCGCTTCTGTAAGATATTCCTGTATTTGTAATTTTATTTATATGTGCTTTTATACATTTTTTATATATAGGCCTAGATTTGGAGTTCTGCGGTAAAAGGGCTGTTAACGCTCCGCGGGCTTTTTTCTGGCCGCACCATAAAATTAACTCTGGTATCGAGAGTTCAAACAAATGCTGCGTTAGGCTCCAAAAAAGGAGCGTAGAGCTTTTTTACCGCAAAAGCAACTCTCGATACCAGAGTTGCTTACGGACGCGGCCGGCCTCAAAAACGTGCTCGTGCACGATTCCCCCATAGGAAACAATGGGGCTGTTTGAGCTGAAAAAAAACCTAACACCTGCAAAAAAGCAGCGTTCAGCTCCTAACGCAGCCCCATTGTTTCCTATGGGGAAACACTTCCTACGTCTGCACCTAACACTCTAACATGTACCCCGAGTCTAAACACCCCTAGCCTTACACTTATTAACCCCTAATCTGCCGCCCCCGCTATCGCTGACCCCTGCATATTTTTTTAAACCCCTAATCTGCCGCTCCGTAAACCGCCGCCACCTACGTTATCCCTATGTACCCCTAATCTGCTGCCCTAACATCGCCGACCCCTATATTATATTTATTAACCCCTAATCTTCCTCCCTCAACGTCGCCGACACCTGCCTACACTTATTAACCCCTAATCTGCCGAGCGGACCTGAGCGCTACTATAATAAAGTTATTAACCCCTAATCCGCCTCACTAACCCTATCATAAATAGTATTAACCCCTAATCTGCCCTCCCTAACATCGCCAACACCTAACTTCAATTATTAACCCCTAATCTTCCGATCGGAGCTCACCGCTATTCTAATAAATGGATTAACCCCTAAAGCTAAGTCTAACCCTAACACTAACACCCCCCTAAGTTAAATATAATATTTATCTAACAAAATAAATTAACTCTTATTAAATAACTTATTCCTATTTAAAGCTAAATACTTACCTGTAAAATAAATCCTAATATAGCTACAATATAAATTATAATTATATTATAGCTATTTTAGGATTAATATTTATTTTACAGGCAACTTTGTATTATTTTAACCAGGTACAATAGCTATTAAATAGTTAAGAACTATTTAATAGTTACCTAGATAAAATAATAACAAATTTACCTGTAAAATAAATCCTAACCTAAGTTATAATTAAACCTAACACTACCCTATCAATAAAATAATTAAATAAACTACCTACAATTACCTACAATTAACCTAACACTACACTATCAATAAATTAATTAAACACAATTCCTACAAATAAATACAATTAAATAAACTAGCTAAAGTACAAAAAATAAAAAAGAACTAAGTTACAGAAAATAAAAAAATATTTACAAACATAAGAAAAATATTACAACAATTTTAAACTAATTACACCTACTCTAAGCCCCCTAATAAAATAACAAAGCCCCCAAAATAAAAAATTCCCTACCCTATTCTAAATTAAAAAAGTTACAAGCTCTTTTACCTTACCAGCCCTGAACAGGGCCCTTTGCGGGGCATGCCCCAAGAATTTCAGCTCTTTTGCCTGTAAAAAAAAACATACAATACCCCCCCCCCAACATTACAACCCACCACCCACATACCCCTAATCTAACCCAAACCCCCCTTAAATAAGAGAGAAAACAAGAGGGCGACCCCTAGTGCAAATCAATGTGGAACCAGTGATGAATATCTGTTGCAGCTTGCGAATGGATACTCACAGAAAGTATTGCACCCTATAGTGCAAATGAAGCATACTAGGAATAATATGGTGTCCTAGTGCACAAATCCGCCCAAAAGCACTGTCGTGATGAGAGGTGAACTTCAAATATATCAGGTTGATGAAAAAACAGAGAACTCCAGTATCGATAAAAAAGTTTAATTAAAAAAATACACAGATCTACAATGACATCTGTAGTAAAATTGCAACGCGTTTCTAAGCGCTAACCACGCTTTTTCCTCAGGCAAATGATATTGAATATACTGGAGTCTCTTACATATATACCCCTGTGTAGGCTTAATGGGATCAGCTGTAGCTTATTAGAACAGGTGCTACTTGAATTCACTCCCTAGATATTCTAACCGGATGTTACAGATAATACCAGTGATACAATACAATGTGTAAAACAAATGTCCAATACATAGAACCTACTAATCCCTCTCGACACACATAGACTAGAAAAGACATATATAGAAGTACTGAGATCTAAGCTCTATGAGTTGTCTTAGATGTTTAAGCACAGTGTTATAAATGGTTATGAATATTCGTGATGCTGTATATGTAAAGTGTATTATTGCGACATGCGCTTTTTTAATATCCGTTGTTATTCCTTAATTGTATTTGTAAATAGCACCTACGTATAAATGATACGCTGTAAAAAGGTATAGTCTTATGTTTCTTAACAGAGTAAGGGTGTGTATAATTCAACGAATAGGAATGTTATAATAAATGTCCAATCCTATAGCTTCGTAAGACTAAGGTGTGTCGCGCTAGACCAATAGAAGTGCTGTATCCAAAACAATCATGTGATGTGTTGCTCCATTTGATTGGAGCTAAGGGTGTGTGTCAAAAAGGCGTGGGGATTATGTTAGATGCGTACGATGACACACATAGAAACAGTGTCTGTTGTTAATGTTGCTATGTGTGAGCATGACGTATACGTGCAACTACTGTGAAAAGAAGTGTGATAGGGCCGTGGGTGGCTGATGCCTACATAAATGAAAGAGATGCACTAAAAGAGCTCTAACTATAACGTGCACAAATGAAAGAGATGAAGTCTTACGAAGCTATAGGATTGGACATTTATTATAACATTCCTATTCGTTGAATTATACACACCCTTACTCTGTTAAGAAACATAAGACTATACCTTTTTACAGCGTATCATTTATACGTAGGTGCTATTTACAAATACAATTAAGGAATAACAACGGATATAAAAAAAGCGCATGTCGCAATAATACACTTTACATATACAGCATCACGAATATTCATAACCATTTATAACACTGTGCTTAAACATCTAAGACAACTCATAGAGCTTAGATCTCAGTACTTCTATATATGTCTTTTCTAGTCTATGTGTGTCGAGAGGGATTAGTAGGTTCTATGTATTGGACATTTGTTTTACACATTGTATTGTATCACTGGTATTATCTGTAACATCCGGTTAGAATATCTAGGGAGTGAATTCAAGTAGCACCTGTTCTAATAAGCTACAGCTGATCCCATTAAGCCTACACAGGGGTATATATGTAAGAGACTCCAGTATATTCAATATCATTTGCCTGAGGAAAAAGCGTGGTTAGCGCTTAGAAACGCGTTGCAATTTTACTACAGATGTCATTGTAGATCTGTGTATTTTTTTAATTAAACTTTTTTATCGATACTGGAGTTCTCTGTTTTTTCATCAACCTGATATATTTGAAGTTCACCTCTCATCACGACAGTGCTTTTGGGCGGATTTGTGCACTAGGACACCATATTATTCCTAGTATGCTTCATTTGCACTATAGGGTGCAATACTTTCTGTGAGTATCCATTCGCAAGCTGCAACAGATATTCATCACTGGTTCCACATTGATTTGCACTAGGGGTCGCCCTCTTGTTTTCTCTCTTGATTTCCAGATTACAGATATCCTTTCTGCGTTTGGGAGGAGCAGCCCTCAGCAAAGTGCACAGTTAGCTGGGACACTGAAGTTCCCAGAACGTTCACCTAGGCATTATCTCTGCCTTCACACATTGTGAGTATGCTTACTTTTGCATTATTCCTTTTATAAAAATTGGCTACACTAGGAGGCGCCCTTTTTTTCTGCTCTGTTTCTTCCCCCTTAAATAAACCTAACACTAAGCCCCTGAAGATCTTCCTACCTTGTCTTCACCATCCAGGTATCACCGATCCGTCCTGGCTCCAAGATCTTCATCCAACCCAAGCGGGGGTTGGCGATCCATAATCCGGTCCAGAAGAGGCTCCAAAGTCTTCCTCCTATCCGGCAAGAAGAGGACATCCGGACCGGCAAACATCTTCTCCAAGCGGCATCTTCGATCTTCTTCCATCCGGAGCGAAGCGGCAGGATCCTGAAGACATCCAGCGCGGAACATCCATCCGGACCGACGACTGAACGACGAATGACTGTTCCTTTAAGGGACGTCATCCAAGATGGCGTCCCTCGAATTCCGATTGGCTGATAGGATTCTATCAGCCAATCGGAATTAAGGTAGGAATTTTCTGATTGGCTGATGGAATCAGCCAATCAGAATCAAGTTCAATCCGATTGGCTGATCCAATCAGCCAATCAGATTGAGCTCGCATTCTATTGGCTGTTCCGATCAGCCAATAGAATGCGAGCTCAATCTGATTGGCTGATTGGATCGGCCAATCGGATTGAACTAGATTCTGATTGGCTGATTCCATCAGCCAATCAGAAAATTCCTACCTTAATTCCGATTGGCTGATAGAATCCTATCAGCCAATCGGAATTCGAGGGACACCATCTTGGATGACGTCCCTTAAAGGAACAGTCATTCGTCGTTCAGTCGTCGGTCCGGATGGATGTTCCGCGCTGGAGGTCTTCAGGATCCTGCCGCTTCGCTCCGGATGGAAGAAGATCGAAGATGCCGCTTGGAGAAGATGTTTGCCGGTCCGGATGTCCTCTTCTTGCCGGATAGGAGGAAGACTTTGGAGCACCGGATTATGGATCGCCAACCCCCGCTTGGGTTGGATGAAGATCTTGGAGCCAGGACGGATCGGTGATACCTGGATGGTGAAGACAAGGTAGGAAGATCTTCAGGGGCTTAGTGTTAGGTTTATTTAAGGGGGGTTTGGGTTAGATTAGGGGTATGTGGGTGGTGGGTTGTAATGTTGGGGGGGGGGGTATTGTATTTATTCTTTTACAAGCAAAAGAGCTGAAATTCTTGGGGCATGCCCCGCAAAGGGCCCTGTTCAGGGCTGGTAAGGTAAAAGAGCTTGTAACTTTTTTAATTTAGAATAGGGTAGGGAATTTTTTATTTTGGGGGGCTTTGTTATTTTATTAGGGGGCTTAGAGTAGGTGTAATTAGTTTAAAATTGTTGTAATATTTTTATTATGTTTGTAAATATTTTTTTATTTTCTGTAACTTAGTTCTTTTTTATTTTTTGTACTTTAGCTAGTTTATTTAATTGTATTTATTTGTAGGAATTGTGTTTAATTAATTTATTGATAGTGTAGTGTTAGGTTAATTGTAGGTAATTGTAGGTAGTTTATTTAATTATTTTATTGATAGTCTAGTGTTAGGTTTAATTATATCTTAGGTTAGGATTTATTTTACAGGTAAATTTGTTATTATTTTAACTAGGTAACTATTAAATAGTTCTTAACTATTTAATAGCTATTGTACCTGGTTAAAATAATTACAAAGTTGCCTGTAAAATAAATATTAATCCTAAAATAGCTATAATATAATTATAATTTATATTGTAGCTATATTAGGATTTATTTTACAGGTAAGTATTTAGCTTTAAATAGGAATAAGTTATTTAATAAGAGTTAATTTATTTCGTTAGATAAAAATTATATTTAACTTAGGGGGGTGTTAGTGTTAGGGTTAGACTTAGCTTTAGGGGTTAATCCATTTATTAGAATAGCGGTGAGCTCCGCTCGGCAGATTAGGGGTTAATAATTGAAGTTAGGTGTCGGCGATGTTAGGGAGGGCAGATTAGGGGTTAATACTATTTATGATAGGGTTAGTGAGGCGGGTTAGGGGTTCATAACTTTATTATAGTAGCGCTCAGGTCCGCTCGGCAGATTAGGGGTTAATAAGTGTAGGCAGGTGTCGGCGACGTTGTGGGGGGCAGATTAGGGGTTAATAAATATAATATAGGGGTCGGCGATGTTAGGGGCAGCAGATTAGGGGTACATAGGGATAACGTAGGTGGCGGCGATTTGCGGTCGGAAGATTAGGGGTTAATTATTTTAAGTAGCTGGCGGCGACGTTGTGGGGGGCAAGTTAGGGGTTAAGAAATATAATATAGGGGTCGGCGGGGTTAGGGGCAGCAGATTAGGGGTACATAAGTATAACGTAGGTGGCGGTCGGCAGATTAGGGGTTAAAAATTTTAATCGAGTGGCGGCGATGTGGGGGGAGCTCGGTTTAGGGGTACATAGGTAGTTTATGGGTGTTAGTGTACTTTAGGGTACAGTAGTTAAGAGCTTTATGAACCGGCGTTAGCCAGAAAGCTCTTAACTCCTGCTATTTTCAGGCGGCTGGAATCTTGTCGTTAGATGTCTAACGCTCACTTCAGAAACGACTCTAAATACCAGCGTTAGAAAGATCCCATTGAAAAGATAGGCTACGCAAATGGCGTAGGGGGATCTGCGGTATGGAAAAGTCGCGGCTGAAAAGTGAGCGTTAGACCCTTTAATCACTGACTCCAAATACCAGCGGGCGGCCAAAACCAGTGTTAGGAGCCTCTAACGCTGGTTTTGACGGCTACCGCCGAACTCCAAATCTAGGCCATAGTCTTTTATTACTGATGCTTTTTAACATGGTTCATTAAATAATCTTCTTTTATCTCTCTGTGAGTATATTTATCCCTTGGCCTCTTGTTGGCGCTGTATTCACTTCTTACTACTTGTGCATATTTTTTGGAGGTTGGTTAGGATCTCTGTTTGGATACAGCTTGGGGATTACCTTAGCACTTGTACACACACCTTTTTTCACTAAATTACAAAATTACAAAAAACAATAAACCCTAAATTACAAAAAATAAAAAGAAATGATCAAATATTTAAACTAATTACACCTAATCTAATAGCCCTATCAAAATATAAAAAGCCCCCTAAATTAAAAAAATCCTAGCCTAAACTAAACTGCCAATAGCCCTTAAAAGGGCCTTTTGCGGGGCATTGCCCCAAAGAAATCAGCTTTTTTACCTGTAAAAAAATACAAACAACCTCCAACAGTAAAACCCACCACCCACACAACCAACCCCCCCCAAAAAAACCTACTTAAAAAACCTAAGCTCCCCATTGCCCTGAAAAGGGCATTTGGATGGGCATTGCCTTTAAAAGGGCATTTAGCTCTTTTTCGGTGCCCAAGGTCCCTAAGCTAAAAATAAAACCCACCCAAGAAACCTTTAAAAAAACCTAACACTAACCCCCGAAGAGCCACTTACAATTTTTGAAAACCGGACATCCACCCTCATCAAGCCAGGAAAAGTCTTCATCCAAGCGGGCAGAAGTCCTCAGCGAAGCCGGGAGAAGTCTTCATCCAAGCGGGCAGAAGTCCTTAACAAAGCCAGGAGAAGTCTTCATCCAATTGGCAAGAAGTCGTCCTCCAGGCGGGCAGAAGTCTTTATCCAGACGGCATCTTCTATCTTCATCCTTCCGACGTGGTGCGGCTCCATCTTCAAGACATCCGGCTCGGAGCATCCTCTTCATACGGTCCCAGCCGTACACTGAAGGTTCCTTTAAATGACATAATCCAAGATGGCGTCCATTGAATTCCGATTGGATGATAGAATTCTATCAGCCAATCGGAATTAAAGGGTAAAAAATCCTATTGGCTGATCCAAACACTCCAATGCTCCAATCAGCCAATAGAATGCGAGCTCAATCCTATTGGCTGATTGGATCAGCCAATAGGATTAAAGCTGAATCCTATTGGCTGATTACATCAGCCAATAGGATTTTTTACCCTTTAATTTCGATTGGCTGATAGAATTCTATCAGCCAATCAGAATTCAAGGGACGCCATCTTGGATGACGTCATTTAAAGGAACCTTCAGTGTACGGATGGGACCGTATGAAGAGGATGCTCTGCGCCGGATGTCTTGAAGATGGAGCCACTCCGCATCAGAAGGATGAAGATAGAATATGCCATCTGGATGAAGACTTCTGCCCGCCTGGAGGACGAATTCTTGCCGCTTGGATGAAGACTTCTCCTGGCTTCGTTAAGGACTTCTGCCCGCTTGGATGAAGACTTCTCCCTGCTTGATGAGGATGGATGTCCGGTCTTCAAAAACTGTAAGTGGATCTTTGGGGGTTTGTGTTTCTTGGGTGGGTTTTATTTTTAGCTTAGGGACTTTGGGCACTGATAAAGAGCTAAATGCCCTTCTAAGGGCAATGCCCATCCAAATGCCCCTTTCAGGGCAATGGGGAGCTTAGATTTTTTAGGTAGGTTTTTTTTGTGTGGGTGGTGAGTTTTACTGTTGGGGGGTTCTTTGTATTTTTTTTACAGGTAAAAGAGCTGATTTCTTTGGGGCAATGCCCTGCAAAAGACCCTTTTAAGGGCTTTTGGCAGTTTAGTGTAGGCTAGGTTTTTTTTATTTTGGGGGGCTTTTTATTTTGATAGGGCTATTAGATTAGGTGTAATTAGTTTAAATATTTGATAATTTATTTTTTATTTTTTGTAATTTAGTTAATTGTATTTAATTAATGTAATTTATTTAATTTTAGTGTAATGTTAGGTGTTAGTGTAACTCAGGTTAGGTTTTATTTTACAGGTAAATTTATATTTATTTTAACTAGATAGTTAGTAAATAGTTAATAACTATTTACTAACTAGTCTACCTAGTTAAAATAAATACAAACTTAGCTGTGAAATAAAAATAAATCCTAAGCTAGCTACAATGTAACCATTAGTTATATTGTAGCTAGCTTTGGGTTTATTTTACAGGTAAGTATTTAGTTTTAAATAGGTATTAGTTAGGTAATAATAATTTTTATTAAGATTTATTTTAATTATATTAAAGTTAGGGGTGTTAGGGTTAGGGTTAGACTTAGGGTTAGGGGTTAATATATTTATTTAGTGTTAGTGATGTGGGAGGCCAGAGGTTTAGGAGTTAATAACTTTAGTATAGTGGTGGCGGTGACGTTGGGGGCAGCAGATTAGGGGTTAATAAGTATAATGTAGGTGGCGGCGACTATGGGGGCGGCAGCTTAGGGGTTAATAAGTCTAGATAGGTGGCGGCGACATTGGGGGCGGCAGATTAGGGGTTAATAACTTTAATGTAGGTGTCGACGATGTCGGGGGTGGCAGATTAGGGATTAATAAGTATAATGTTGGTGGCGGCGATGTCCGGGGTGGCAGATTAGGGGTGTTTAGACTCGGGGTTTATGATAGGGTGCTAGGTGTAAACATACATTTTCTTTCCCCATAGGAATCAATGGGGCTGCGTTACGGAGCTTTACGCTCCTTTATTGCAGGTGTTTTTTTTTTTTTTTTTAGCCGGCTCTCCCGATTGATGTCTATGGGGAAATTGTGCACAAGCACGTAAAACCAGCTCAAAGCAGCGCTGGTATTTGTGTGCGGTATGGTGCTCAACGCAACCATATTGGCCGCTAATGCAGGTTTTTGGAAAACCTGTAATAGCAGCGCTATTAAAGGTGAGCGGTGGAAATAACTTGCAAGTTATTACCAAGCCGCTCATAACGCAAAACTCGTAATCTGGCCGTTTATTAAATATGAATAGTATATAAATACGATTTTACATGTTTTCTACTACTTTGCTGCAAAGGGCTCTAATGCACTTGTATATGTCTATATATGTATACATATATTTTTATGTGTTTATATGTGTATATATGTCTGTAAATACATAAATACATATGTACACACACATATATATATATATATATATATATATATATATATATATATATATATATATATATATATATATATACACATATCCAAGAGGAACAGCACAATCTCACAGAAATGTAGAGTGCCACGGTGCACTGCAAAGTGTATACAGTTCAGTCCCAAAGCACAAGCACTCAGTGGTCTTGAGTAAAAAATCACGTTTATTCAATCAAGGTTAAAAATACATAATGTTTCGACACATTGCTGTGCCTTTGTCAAATGTCAAGAGATACAGCAAAAAAACTAAAAACAATGACAAACATCCATCAAAACAATCCTTATATACCCATCATGTAGCTTCATACAGCTTAAGCGTACCGCCATTCAGCACATGTGAAGGACATCATCAGAGTGCGCCAACGTGCGTAATGTCATGACGTACGTAGTCACGTTGCTATAGCAACGTTGTATACATAACACAGAGAGTAACGCTAATGGTTACACTGTATACATACATATACATATTTAGACATGTGTATGTATGTATCTCTATGTTAAAGCTCTTTGCATGCCATTTTTTCTCTAACACTTGACGCCTCATATTCTTGAGCCCTTATAACTTTTTTCTGTAACTTTTTTTTTTTAAAATATTTTTTATTACACAGTGTTATTATATTTTTTTATCTGTTTTGAGTAACTCTTGACAGTTAACCAGTAGGCGCGATATCCTGACGTGCGTTAAATTATATTGTGCTTAATCGATCGTTTCAACCTGTAATATGCGCACTCCTTCCGATGTGCAAAAATAAGAGTGATAAACCCGATATCGCTTGCGCGTAACAATTAACACACCACTTGTATACTGGCCCAATATGGGGATCCTATTTTGAAAGAGTTTGCTTCCAGTGACTGTAAATTCGTGTCATGTAGGGCTAGAAGCTTAAAGGAATATTTTGTCATCACACATGGTTGACTATCAGAGAGGATTGTTGCAGGTGTAGAGGCAGGAGATGTAAGACGTGCCCGTGTTATTCAAGAGGCAGATTTACAAAAGCAAGTATTGTGTCAGGCTGAAGTGATTGCCACCTATGGTGTTGGGTTATGATCCCTCTGTGCAGAAGTAATGGAGAAAAGCACAGGAAAGTCCAAAGCATAAAGCAATTCTAATGTGTGGCATTAGAGAAGTATGCACATGGATAGCACTCAACAGCACAACTTACTACTAAGAGTAAAGCATAGTAGAAAGGCAATTCAAACTCCCTGGATGAATGGGTTAAAACTTAACTTTTATTACTCAAATTATTTAAAACATAGTTAATTAAAAACACAGTGTGATATGATTGGTGCAACAACAGTATAAGTAAATTCCTGGATGGGTGGGTACCCCTGCTGGGCGGATCCAAAATCAATCACTATTAAATTTACTGGGGAACTTAATAGTAAAAACTATGGCCTCTATTTATCAAAGATCTTGCGGACCTGATCCGACAGTGCGGATCAAGTCCGCAAGACCTCGCTAAGGGCTCCATGTACTAAGCCGTCAATTCATCAGTCATTTTAGACGCGGATAAACTCGCCGTTACTCGCCGCAGGCGAAATGGTGTCCGCTGTCACTATGTACTAATAATACCCCAATAAATAGACAAGTCTAGCCCGCCGCGAGCAGTGGCGGATTATTGATAAATTTGACGCTTCGCTCGCCGCGACTAAGCTGATGTACTTAACTTTCAGTTGAATTGTCTGGCCAATTATTAACACGTGACATGCAAGGTGTCACGAACATCATAGTAGTCGCGGGAATAGAATTTTGCTCCTATAAAAGTTCAACTTATCTAAACAACTTTATTATTGTTCAAAATTTTTTGAAGAGTGATAACAGAGCGTTATTTTTGTAATATTTATTTACAATTTGGATATGGCTTCATCTGGATCTGATAATATATAAATATTAATATAAAAATAATTATAAAGATTGACAACTATACAATACAAATTTAAAATATAGATTTTGGCGCAATTTATGTACATGGAAATGAGAGACAAATTAGACGCCAGTTATGCTGTACAATGCTGATATTACTGCCTTTTATATATGTCTAGACTGGCGTCTAGATTGACTTTCCTATTGTTTTGTACCTTGCCCGCCACCTAAAAGGTGGCGAGGCAAAAATAACGAGGTGGGAGCGGAAATTGTAGCGAGCGGACAAATAGATTTTTTAGTACATTCGTTTTTGGCGAGTTGGTGGTCAAATGTGTCTAATTACAGTGAAAAATGGAGAGGTAGCGAGGTTTGGCGGATAAGTACGCTCGCAATTTTAAAGATGCGAGTTTGAACATAGTTGACGACTTTGTACATATCAGTTTGCGAGTTTTGACGCGAGATTTGTTGCGGGTAGCTCGCTGACTGCTTAGTAAATGGAGCCCTAAATGTGGAGAGTAATACGCTCTCTGCATTTAACATTGCACCAGCAGCTCACAAGAGCTGCTGGTGCAATGCCGCCCCCTGCTGACTCACGGCCAATCAGCCGCCAGCAGGGAGGTGTCAATCAACCCGATCGTACTTGATCGGGTTGAATTGCTGCAATGTCTGTCCGCCTGCTCAGAGCAGGCAGACAGGTTATGGAGCAGTGGTCTATAGACCACTGCCTCATAACTGCTGTTTCTGGCGAGCCTGCAGGCTCACCAGAAACACAGGGCATCAAGCTCCATTTGGAGCTAGATACAACATATGCCCCTATGTATGTGTGTGGTTTACCCCAGGTATAAGTACTATTGGGTTATTAAGTCAGAATATTACTGTGCTGACTAGGTATAGGGACTAGGAGTAGCCAGAGGGAATACTATCGCAGAATTGGCTCACTGATGTAATTAACAATCAGCTAGATTATGAGTAAAAAAGCATTGTTATGCTTCATAACACTGCTTTTTCCCTAACGCCACTATTATAAGTCTTGTAGATATAGGTGTACCGCACACTTTTTTGGCCGTCACGCAACGTCAGTACCGCACTTTTAAAAAAGTCCTTTTTCAATGCTGCTTTTTCAATGGGACTCCCATAGCGCCGGTATTACGAGTTTACCTGGGAGGCCAAAAAGTGAGCAGTACACTCTATACTGACAAGATCCATACCGCCATCTAAAGTCAGTAGTTATGAGTTTTACGTTACAAAGCTGTACCATAAAACTCATAACTAAAGTGCTACAAAGTACACTAACACCTATAAACTACCTATTAACCCCTAAACCAAGGTCCTCCCGCTTCACAAACACTATAATAAATGTATTAACCCCTAATCTGCTGCTCTGGACATCGCTGCCACTAAATTTTTTTATTAACCCCTATTCCGCCAGCCCCCGACATCGCCGCCACTATAATAAACCTATTGACCCCTAAACTTCTGCCGTCCGCCCACACCGCCGCTATAATAAACCTATTAACCACTATATAAAACTAAATACAAACTTACCTGTAAAAAAACCTAAGCTAGCTACAAAATAACTAATAGTTACATTGCAGCTATCTTAGGTTTTATTTTTATTTCACAGGTAAGTTTGTATTTATTTTAACTAGGTAGACTAGTTAGTAAATAGTTATTAACTATTTGCTAACTACCTTAGCAGTTATTTTTTAGCTAGCTTAGGTTTTTTTACAGGTAAGTTTGTATTTAGTTTTATATACACTGCCTTACACTAAAAACTAACATTACAATAAAATAAAATACATTAAATTACTAAAATACAATTTTCTAACTTACAAAAAAAATAAACACTAAATTACAAAAAATAAAAAAAGAAATTATCAAAAATAAAAACGAATTACTCCTAATCTCATAGCCCTATCAAAATAAAAAAGCCCCTTCAAAATAAAAAAAAACCCTAGCCTACACTAAACTGCCAATGGCCCTTTTGCGGGGCATTGCCCCAAAGAAATTAGCTCTTTTAAATTGAATTTTAATAATTTAATTTATTTTACTTTATTGTAATGTTAGTTTTTAGTGTAAGGCAGGTTATGTTTTATTTCACAGTTAACTTTGTATTTATTTTAACTAGGTAGTTATTAAATAGTTAATAACTATTTACTAACTAGTCTACCTAGTTAAAATAAATACAAACTTAGCTGTGAAATAGAAATAAAAATAAAACCTAAGCTTAGGTTTTTTTTTTTTTTTACAGGTAAATTTGTATTTAGTATTAAATAGGAACTATTTAGTTAATAATTGTAATGTTTATTTAGATTTATTTTAATTATATTTAAGTTAGGGGGTGTTAGGGTTAGACGTAGGCTTAGGGTTATGTTAGGGTTATGTTTAGGGTTAGGGTTACGTTGGGGTTAGGTTTAGGAGTTAATATATTTACTTAGTGTTAGTGATGTTGGAGGCCAGAGGTTTAGGGGTTAATAACTTTAGTATAGTGGCAGCGATGTTGGGGGGGGCAGATTATGGGTTAATAACTGTAATGTAGGTGGCAGCGATGTTAAGGGCAGCAGATTAGGGGTTAATAACATTATGTAGGTTTCGACGATGTCGGGCGCGGCAGATTAGGGGGTGTTTAGACGGGGTTTTTATGTTAGGGTGTTAGGTTTAAACATAACTTTTTCTTTCCCCATAGACATCAATGGGGCTGCGTTACAGAGCTTTTGTTTCCGCGATCGCAGGTGTTAGGCTTTATTTTGCCGGCTCTCCCAATTGATGTCTATGGGGAAATCGTGCACGAGCACGTCAAAATATCGCTTGTATTTGGATGCGGTATGGAGCTCAACGCAACCATATCGCCCGTAGAAGCCTGCTTTTTGTAAACTTCAAATAGCAGCACTATAGGGAGGTGAAATAAAGCCGCTTTTGTGGCGGTTGTTAATTTCCCTATAGCACTGAAAACTCGGAATCTAGCTGAATGTAATTTACACTATACAAGTTACCTTCAGCTAGTACATATTGAGATTAAATATGAGCATGAATTAGCATATATATCCCAATTAACTCCACCTCGCAGTTAGGGTCTGGGTGCTATATCACAGTGGATACTGATCTCAGAACCGGACTGCAAAGGGTTGCCCTACGGAGGTAAAATTATTGTTACTGATAATTTATAGTGGGTGAAGTACACAACAGAATTTTCCCATTGGTCCCCTAATAGTTGGACACGGGAGCTGGTACACTCTACATGGGTTATAACAGCTAGAATAATAATGCTGGGTATATCAATGGAATAATTGCGCCAATGTAGGTGAAAATATTTCTAGATGAATTGACCCAATTACTACTCACTGAGACCGACATTAAAGGGACATGAAACCCCAAATTTTTATTTCATGATTCAGATAGAGAATAACGTTTCAAACAACTTTCCTATTTACTTCTATTATTTAATTTACTTCCTTCTCTTGTTATTCTTTGCTGACAGGTTTATCTAGGCAGGGTCAGGAGCAACAGAGAACCTAGCTTCTAGCTGTTGATTGGTGGCTGCATATATATACCAATTGTGATTAGCTCACCCATGTGTTCAGTTAGAAACTATTAGTTCATTGCTGCTCCTTCAACAAATGATACCAAGAGAATAAAACAGATTAGATAATAGAAGTAAATTAGAAAGTTGTTTAAAATTGTATTCTCTATCTGAATCATGAAAGAAAATGTTTGGGTTTTATGTCCCTTTAACGGTACCAGCTGACTATTCGTGTCGCCTAGTTTTTATTACAATATAGCAGTAAGAGTGGTACAGTGAGGCGTATGTAGAATGAAAAGTATATACACTAAGCCAAACATTTCTGTACGCTACTAACTTGTGGACTTAAATAGCGTTACTATCATATCCTCTATTAAGGAAAGCAGAGTGCCTTAATCCGTAAGTGTTGCTAGCAGGGGGCTTAACAAAACGTTCTGTACCCATGTATTTATACAACCCACTATTAACTTACGGACATAAACAGTGTTACTAGCATACCTTCTATTAAGGAAGGCAGAGTGTTTAAGTTTCTATGTAACGCTAATACGGGGCTTAAGGAACGTCCACTATTCATGCATTAATTTAACCCACTATTTACTTACGGACATAAATTAGCGCTACTATTATATCTTCTATTAAGGAAGACAGAGTGTTTAAATTCCTATGTGATGCAAATAGGGGACTTAACGGAACGTTTTGTATTTATGTACACACATAACCCACTACAAATATTTGGGATAATTATACTTCCCCGTAGCAACTCCCAGAAGTATTTGATAACCCAGCATCTACTGTGACACAGCGTTATAACCGTGGTGCTAGTATTGGGTCAATTCATCTAGAAATATTTTCACCTACATTGGCGCAATTATTCCATTAATATACCCAGCATTATTATTCTAGCTGTTATAACCCATGTAGAGTGTACCAGCTCCCGTGTCCAACTATTAGGGGACCAATGGGAACATTCTGTTGTGTACTTCACCCACTATAAATTATCAGTAGCGATAATAGTACCTCCGTAGGGCAACCCTTTGCAGCCTGGTTCTGAGATCAGTATCCACTGTGATATAGCACCCAGACCCTAACTGTGAGGTGGAGTTAACTGGGATATATATGCTAATTCATGCTCATATTTAATCTCGATATGTACTAGCTGAAGGTAATTTGTATAGTGTAAATTACCTTGTTAATTACATCAGTGAGCCAATTCTACGACAGTATTCCCTCTGGCAACTCCTAGTCCCTATACCTAGTCAGCCACTATTACCATTTCCTATAGTACTTAAACTGGGGGCAAACCACACACATACGTAGTATTTACTATTAGGATCCTCAGTAAATTTAATAGTGATTGATTTTGTATCCGCCCAGCAGGGGTACCCACCCATTCGGGAATTTACTTATACTATTGTTGCACCAACCATATCACACTGTGTTTTTAATTAACTATGTTTTAAATAATTTGAGTAATAAAAGTTAAGTTTTAACCCATTCATCCGGGGATTTTTAATTTCCTTTCCACTATGCTTTACTCTTAGTATTAAGTTGTGTTGTTGAGTGCTATCCATGTACATACTTCTCTAATGCGACGCATTAGAATTGCTCTATCTATTGTTTCTTTTTATGTACAGCACCCCGTCTCCATTTCAAAGTATTAATTTCTATATGTTTTTGAAATATAGAACTGTAATATTAGGACGCAACACTTGTAGTGCCATCGTTTTTCTCTTTCTCGCTTGACAGTCCAAAGCAGCAGGTTATGTAATACACTGCAGATCAGTCTGCACAAGCTTTAATACTATAGGAGCAAGCAGAGGGCAAAGTCCAAAGAAAACGGTCAGAAGTCAGGAATCCGGATAATAACACAGGTACAAGCAACATGAGTTGGGAAACTGGAGAAACTCACAGAAATGTCCAAGCAATTTGTTAGAGTGAGCAGCAGAGTTTTATAGGGGAAGACTCCTCCTCTGGTAGTGGCCCAGTCGGATGAAAGCCAATGTAGTTTTAATCGGAGTTTTGCTAAATTGCAGTACCTCCCTTTCACCACATAGATTGGTGTTGCTCATGTTCCTGTCTGTATACTGTTGTGCATTAGGCCTCAAGCCTGGGGACTGGATTAATTGCAGAATGGGCAGAAATGTAGCAGATGAAAACGAAGAAGGCGAGGATAACAGGAAAGGAATCTCAAGGTGTGTGTCTGGCATGCTGGGCAAGCAGACCAAGGATGAACAAGATCCTGATCTGACAGACGGCATGACAGGCTGAACCAATCCCTGCTCAGTGTATAAATAGTACAAAAAAGTGTTAAACATATTAATATTATGTATAAAACTATTATATGATTATTATATGATCCCTTAAGCATGGGTGACTTTTTAAGTTTAGATATGTGTATTGTTCTGGTGCTTTGTATTACTGATATTAATTGGATACATGTGTGTTAGCAAGAGCAATAGTATATAAATAGCTATTGCTGTGTAGGACCAAATAGACAGTTAACAAGGTCTAGTTTAAATCTGAAATGTTTATGGCTTGGCTTCTCTTACACAAAAAATGCTGGGATACCTTTGTATGGTTTAAAGAGGGTTCCCTTGGTAAGTATTGCTTAAAATAGTGACTTTTTGAGGTGTTGAGCCTTATTCTGGATGTGTGTATAGTAAGTCTTGCTATTGGCAATTTGCAGCATTTTAAAGGAGACCAAGGTTAAGGTTAAGTGTGTTTTCAGCCTCTCTAGGGAGTGTGGGAAAATTTTTACACAAATGCAAGCAAACTAAATACTGAATGTATGGTGCAAAGTAGAATTTTATATTGACATCTAAATATTGCCAATCTTAGTGTTACAAATACTAAGGAGGGCAATGTATAAAGCCCCAGAGTAGTTTACACTGGTATATTCCAAACATGGGATTGCAGGTTTAATTTATTTTGGTCAGTAACATATATGGGACTTTACCACAACCATCTTAATTCATAAATGATCTTCAGATTGTTTTATTACTCTATTTTTGATGTTTGTACATTTATTTTTGTAAACTCTAGATTAAAAAATATATCAATTCATTAGTTATGACCAAAGAGATTCTGAAACTATTTAGGAACTTCAGGAGTGTGAAAGGCGCTGGGAAGCTGAGGGTTAATATAGATGAGTCAAAATGACTGTTAATAAAAAGTATCTGTGACTGTTCGTGAATTTAGGTAAATTAAAGATTTGTTGTTTAACAAGGTTTAAATATGGGTGAATTATATCACATATGAAGTAGAAACAGTTATTCATATAGCAAATTCCGTTAGGATAATCAACCCAACAACTAGGTAAAATAAACAAATGAGATTTAATAAAAAGATTTTTTGCATATAAAAGATACAGTAAAATACGGTTGTGGCCACAACTACAATAAAAAATGATAGTTCGAAGACAGTATCAGAAATATACACAGTGAATGTGTTGTCTTGTTAAAATATTCCTTATAGGCTTTAGACTGACATATCGTTTAAAATTTATGATTTTAAACACTTAATAGTGAAAATAAACATTAATAGCTAAGGAATTTTACAATCAATAGTGAAGTATAGTACTTGGTAGTGAAGATATTAGAAAGTCTTATGAACGGTAATCATAAATTAATTTCTTGGTAATTCTGGTGGTGTTAGTGCTTAGTATCAATGTTCCAAACACTCCTATGCTTATAGCACAAGAGGTTACAGGTGATGTGAGAACAAATTAGCAATTCTTCAGTGTCAGGTTTTTTTCAAGTGATGCAATTTGTATCCAAAATAAAAAGTGACTTTTCTCAATACAATTGTTACTTGTATCCAAGTGTAACTTTTTTTCTAATGTGTAACTTTTTTTCTAATGTGCAGTGTTGCTCCGGTTGTATAATATATGCAGCTGTGTGTTACGTGGGAGACGATAGTTGGTTCAAAGTTAGTTGTTAATATTCACAGTGTTTCAAGTCCGATAGTCTATCGGTATGTTTCTGTAGATGTTATTATCCTTATGAACGAAGTGCAATAGATATGGCTTGAGACAGACTTACCTGGCTGCGCTCCCTGGCCGGCGTTGTCTCTGCACGGCGGAAGTACTCGCAGCCGCTTCACTGTCGGATGTATCCCTGTTGATTCTCCGCTATCTTGGGATGAGTGAGTTGCAAACAACAACAGATCCACAGATACTTCTACGCGTTTCAGCACACTTGGTGCCTTTATCAAGATATTTTACTGTGGATTGTTTGGAGCCTTTTGAAGTGTTTTCGGTACCCGTATGTAGGACCCGTATGTAGAAACATGGTCTTAGAGGTAGTTGTATCGTTATTTCTAAAAAAGACTTATATGTTTAAGACATTATCGGTACTTAAAAGGACATTATGAATTTTCCTTAACTTAAAATTTCACATTTTTTGCTATATGAATATTGTTTTAAATTCCTTTGGAAAAAAAGAGGGAGAGATAAAAGAAGATTAGAGGAAAGAGAGGGAGAGGAAAACAGAATGGAAAAAAGGTGGAGATAGTTAACACTACAGGGATTTTCAACCTCAGTAAAACAACTTTAAATAGAGAACAGGAAAGAGTCTTAAGTAAGGGACTTTCATTTGCACCCACTAGCAAATTAAATAAATTCAACACTCTTGTAAACATAAATCAATATGTAAGGAAACTCACCCTAAAAAGATACTTCATGAAAAATCCAATAGAAAACCAGATAGATACTAGGATGAATAGGATACCTACTAATACTCTAAGAGACGCCTATACACATACAGATTTGAAGGCAAAGTCTAATTTTTACCCAACCCAAGAAAAAGGAAAATATATAGAATTGTTTGAAAAAGCAGTTAAAGATGAAATTTATAAATACAATGGAAAAAATCGGACAAAATTTAACTTAACTAAAAAAGAAAACGACGTAATTAGGGAATTAAGTAATAACCCTGACATTATAATAAAAATGGCGGACAAAGGGGGAGGAGTAGTAATCCTAGACACTGCTGATTATGTGGAGGAAGCCAATAGACTTCTAAACGACAAAGAAACATATATAAAACTAGACCAAAATCCAATTAAAGACATGATGACAAAACTAGATGAAATACTATTTGAAGCAAAAAAAGAGAACATACTCAATAATAAAGAACTACAATTTATAAAACAAACCAATCCTGTAACCCCTATATTCTATTATTTACCTAAAATACACAAATCCCTCACTAAACCCCCAGGTAGGCCTATAATTTCAGGTATCAACTCTCTAACATCCAACCTTTCCCAGTATGTAGACAGATTTCTACAACCATATGTTAAAAAACTCCCTACACATCTTAAAGACTCTACACATTTTCTAAATATACTAAATCATATAGAATGGAATGAGAACCTACTTCTGGTAACCTGTGATGTAAGTTCACTATACACCAATATCCAACATAATTTAGGAATAAATGCAGTGAAACAATTTCTTCATAATGATGAATCCATACCAATTAAACAATCAGACTTCATTCTCAAATGTATAGAATTTATTTTAAAAAATAATTACTTTAATTTCAATGGGAACTATTTCCTACAAAAAAAGGGAACAGCAATGGGTACGAGGTTTGCGCCCAGTTACGCAAATTTATTTATGGGTCAATTCGAACGAACTAATATTCTTGAAACCCCCTGGAGCGCAAACCTCGTACTCTTTAAGAGATATATAGATGACCTTTTTTTCGTATGGGCTGGTGGTATAGACCTACTTATTTTATTCATGCAAGACCTAAATAATAACTCGTGGGGTCTCTCTTTTACATACGAATACAATACCAAATCTATAAACTACTTAGATATCACAGTTGAAATTATGGAAAATCAAATAAAAACAAAAACCTACTTCAAACCAGTAGATTCTAATAATTATGTACACTTCAATAGCTGTCATAACGATCTCTGGAAACTCAACATACCCAAAAGTCAATTTATGAGACTTAGAAAAAACTGTTCTGATATACAAGATTTCAAGATACAATCAACTATTCTTGAAAACAAATTTATTGAAAGAGGCTATGACAAAGAACTGATAAAGAAATCACATAATACTGCATTAACAACTGACAGAAAAGTTCTATTAACAACAAAAGACAGAAGCACCCCACAAGGTGAACTCAAGTCATATGAGACAGCATTTATAACCCAATATACTGCAGATTTTCAGAGTGTCAAAAAAATTCTGTACAAACACTGGCATTATATCCAGAAAGACCCATTTTTAAATGACATTGCACAATCAAAACCCAAAATCATTTATAGAAAATGTAAAAATTTAAAGTCAATACTAGCCCCTAGTGAATATAATAAAGGTAAATCGAATAAAGATGTTCTAGGGAATAATCTTGAAGGATATTATCCTTGCCATAAATGTAAAGCCTGTAAATTCAGTAAGAGGAGCAAAATGGTTGAATCTACAAACTCTAGTTTCAAATTGAAAATTAAAGACACCATAAAATGTACTGACACAAATGTGGTCTATTTAATCCAATGTCCGTGTAAAAAACAATATTTAGGCCAAACGGGACAACCTCTCAAAGATAGAATAAGACAACATCTGAATAATATTGAAAGAGGCTTTGAAGATCACCAACTATCCCTACATTTCAAAAAAGAACACAATCAGAGCACCAAAGGGTTATTATATTGGGGCCTTAGGAAAATATTATCTAAAAGAGGGGGGGACACAACAAAAAAATTACTCTTAGTAGAAGCTGAATTGATAGTAAACTTTTCATCATTAATCCCAGGAGGGCTCAACGCAGAATTAGATCTCAATCCCTTTATTTAAGCGAAGGGTGCATTATAGAACTAGTCCTTCATCACCCCATTTAAATGAATTCATCTAAAAATTAATTTCATATTACAACTAGATACATCTCCGATACATATGTCAAAAATTGATTATAACCTCCAAATATCAAAACTTAGGCAAAGTAAGAATTCTTACATATATACACTATAAATAATTAAACAGGTTTATAGATTTGATACCATTTATTCCCGATTTTATACCATTTATTCCCGATTTTATACCATTCATTTCCCGTTTTTACAAATCATAATATACAAGTAAAGTTTATTTTAAAGTGATTCTAATCAATTAAGTTATATACATAGTAATTCAACAAATATATTTGAATTGTTGGTTAACAAAGGAATTTAAAACAATATTCATATAGCAAAAAATGTGAAATTTTAAGTTAAGGAAAATTCATAATGTCCTTTTAAGTACCGATAATGTCTTAAACATATAAGTCTTTTTTAGAAATAACGATACAACTACCTCTAAGACCATGTTTCTACATACGGGTCCTACATACGGGTACCGAAAACACTTCAAAAGGCTCCAAACAATCCACAGTAAAATATCTTGATAAAGGCACCAAGTGTGCTGAAACGCGTAGAAGTATCTGTGGATCTGTTGTTGTTTGCAACTCACTCATCCCAAGATAGTTGCTAGCTGCCAACTACAGGAGGAATATCACGCAGCATAGTACCTTACGAAACCAACGGAGAATCAACAGGGATACATCCGACAGTGAAGCGGCTGTGAGTACTTCCGCCGTGCAGAGACAACGCCGGCCAGGGAGCGCAGCCAGGTAAGTCTGTCTCAAGCCATATCTATTGCACTTCGTTCATAAGGATAATAACATCTACAGAAACATACCGATAGACTATCGGACTTGAAACACTGTGAATATTAACAACTAACTTTGAACCAACTATCGTCTCCCACGTAACACACAGCTGCATATATTATACAACCGGAGCAACACTGCACATTAGAAAAAAAGTTACACATTAGAAAAAAAGTTACACTTGGATACAAGTAACAATTGTATTGAGAAAAGTCACTTTTTATTTTGGATACAAATTGCATCACTTGAAAAAAACCTGACACTGAAGAATTGCTAATTTGTTCTCACATCACCTGTAACCTCTTGTGCTATAAGCATAGGAGTGTTTGGAACATTGATACTAAGCACTAACACCACTGGAATTACCAAGAAATTAATTTATGATTACCGTTCATAAGACTTTCTAATATCTTCACTACCAAGTACTATACTTCACTATTGATTGCAAAATTCCTTAGCTATTAATGTTTATTTTCACTATTAAGTGTTTAAAATCATAAATTCTAAACGATATGTCAGTCTAAAGCCTATAAGGAATATTTTAACAAGACAACACATTCACTGTGTATATTTCTGATACTGTCTTCGAACTATCATTTTTTATTGTAGTTGTGGCCACAACCGTATTTTACTGTATCTTTTATATGCAAAAAATCTTTTTATTAAATCTCATTTGTTTATTTTACCTAGTTGTTGGGTTGATTATCCTAACGGAATTTGCTATATGAATAACTGTTTCTACTTCATATGTGATATAATTCACCCATATTTAAACCTTGTTAAACAACAAATCTTTAATTTACCTAAATTCACGAACAGTCACAGATACTTTTTATTAACAGTCATTTTGACTCATCTATATTAACCCTCAGCTTCCCAGCGCCTTTCACACTCCTGAAGTTCCTAAATAAAAATTAATTAGACTAAGTTGAGAGATCTTAGTCTTACTTGAAAGGCTAAGAGGGTGAGAAAGTGTCCAGACTCTTTCCTTATATTTAAGATTCTGAAACTATGCTCTTTATGTGACCATTAAAGAATAAATTTGGACAACTGCGAAGCTTATGAATATGATCTATGTAAGGGTTAAATAAATCAAATTAGGTAGGGGTAGGATATCTCATATTGCAACGTTGACTTACAGCAATGGATACCAATGCATTTTCATAGCATAGAATCATAGAATTTGATAGTAGATAAGAACCAAAAGGCCCATCAAGCCCACCCATATTACATGTTACTGTTTTCTTAGGATAACCTTATGCATGTCCCAGGCATTTTAGAATGATTTCATAGTCCCTGTGTTTACCACCTCTATTGGAAGTTTATTCCATGAATCCACCACACTTTCTGTAAAAAAATGCTTCATCACATTTTTCTTGAATCTGCTACCCTCTAGCAAAAAAACCCATGCATTTGATAAAATATGCATATTATCAAAATAATAACTATGTAATATCACTGAATATATTAAATGATATGTATTTAGTCAAGGGATTTAGCTCTAATGAAATGTACTGGCATAGTGAGCGAGTGTTTTACATTCTGTCCCAAGCAAAAAAATGTATACAAATATTAATAGTCACCACCTTTAATGTATATGTGAATCTTTTTACTCTGTATAAACATTTTCTCAGAGAGACTATGTTAACATAAATGGCAAATAATTTATGTTAAAGAAAAATTGTAGATAAACACAAGGTTTGTTGAGAAATTGAACATAGAAGAAGAAAAAAAATGTGGAGCTACTAAAGAGAAAATGAGACAATGGAACAAAGGACATAGGCATAAAGAAATAAAAAGAAAAGAGATGGTGACTTCATGAAAGGCCATGGGAAACAGAACATGGACATTGTGAATTAATTAAATGTGGCATACCTTCTCAAGCTGGTAAATACATTAATACCAATTATCTAAGTGTTAAGAAAATTTGTTGAGTGTGTGTTCAACCACTGGAAATAAAAGATTGATAGAAATGTTCTTTTAAGCAAATCTCTTGTTGTTGTTGTTTTATTACCTTTCATTTATGAATAAATGATCACAGGATTATAACACATCAGAGCAAAAATAAAAATGTTTAAATTGCTCTAAATAAACATTGCTTATAATTTTCATACACTCTGAGTGTTAAGTGCTGAAATTGGAGTTCCATCCATGTTCAATTATTTTTAAATGGATCTAATAAAGAATTTATTTGTATTTTCAAGTACTCTGATTGCAACCATTGTTTGATTTTGCTCAGATGCTGAGTGGCATTGTTCTGCCACTTTGGCCAGCACCCTGTGGGATTTGTAGGCCTTTATGCATCTTCTGGTCTATGAGCATATTGAACTCTAGGATCCTGTAGAGATGGTTGCTGGAATAATGTTTGTGTTTCACAGATAAGAGAACAATAATAAAAAAAAGTCTATTGATAACAAACATTTTTCTACAAGGCATGTAAGAAAACTGTTTTGTGGCTGCATTACTTTACAAAGACATTAATATAAGTAATTATATATATATATCCAAAAAAGATTTTCGCTATGTCTTTGGCTTAAATATCATTAAGCCCATTATATCTAACCATTCTATAGTCCCTATTTTTAAATAAAAAATCAAAACATTCCTAACAAATATATAAATTAACAACATTAATAACAATTGCTTTTGTCTCATTCCACCAGGGAAGCTGTATATTTGCTGTGAATGTTTAGCACACATTTTGTTTTTTACAATACAGTAATCAATTCCACAAAATTTGTAACATCATTAAGAAAGAAAAACCTTTCTATATTTAAAACAGATGATGGGTTAGAAGACATTAACCCTAAAAGTTGTAGATATGCCTTTAAGAAAGGGTTGTCTATAGGAAACAGGATAGCACCCACTCATCTCAAACTAATTGAAGGGAGAGCTAGTTCCTGGTTAGAGCACAAAGATGTCTTTAGGTGCAGTAATTTACAATGCAAGGCATGTGACTTTTTGGACAGAAGAGAAGGTTTCAGAAGCAGTGTGACAGGTGAAACTTTTAAACATCAGATATGTATGAATTGTAGATCTGTGTACTCTATGGGGCCTAGTTATCAAGCCGTCAACCTCAAATACGCTGGAATTCCGCAGCGTATTTGTGGCGAGGCTGATTCGCCTTAGTTATCAAAGGCTCGAGACCGGCAAAAGTAGAATTTTGTGACGTAAACTTCGATCCGCCGGACTCAGTCCGACACAGATCGATTCTTACGTCACTCCAGATGTTCCGCACACAAGTGCGGCACAATCTCACTACTTTTGCTAGTTATCAAAAAACTAGCAGGTACGCTCGGCACTTTTACGGCCCAGCGTACCTGGTTTTCAAAGCGCCAGCCTGGAGGCGGCGGATCCCATAGGAATCAATGGGAGTCTGACCATAGTGAAAGTACAAGTTCGCTGCTGCCAGACATCCCATTGATTCCTATGGGATCTGTCTGCACCTAACACCCTAACATGTACCCCGAGTCTAAACACCACTAATCTGTCCCCCCTACACCGCCGCAACTAAATAAAGTTATTACCCCCTAAACCGCCGCTCCCGGAGCCCACCGCAAGCTACTCTATACATATTAACCCCTAAACCGCCGCTCCCGGAGCCCACCGCCAACTACATTATACCTATTAACCCCTATCCTGCCCCCCCTATACCGCCGCCCTCTATAATAAATGTATTAACCCCTATCCTGCAGATCCCACACCTCGCCACAACTAAATAAATAGTTTAACCCCTAAACCGCCGCCTCCCGGAGCCCACCGCAACTATAATAAATGTATTAACCCCTAAACCGCCGCTCCCGGAGCCCACCGCCACCTACATTATACCTATTAACCCCTATCCTGCCCCCCTATACCGCCGCCCTCTATAATAACGTTATTAACCCCTAAACCTAAGTCTAACACTAACCCTAACGCCCCCCTAACTTAAATATTAATTAAATAAATCTAAATAATATTTATATTATGAACTAAATTAATCCTATTTAAAACTAAATGCTTAACTGTAAAATAAACCCTAATATAGCTACAATATAAATAATAATTATATTGTAGCTATCTTAGGATTTATTTTTATTTTACAGGCAACTTTCAATTTATTTTAACTAGGTACAATAGCTATTAAATAGTTATTAACTATTTAATAGCTTACCTAGCTAAAATAAAGAGAAATTTACCTGTAAAATAAATCCTAACCTAAGTTACAATTACACCTAACACTACACTATACTTTAATAAATTATTTCTATTTAAAACTAAATACTTACCTGTAAAATAAACCCTAAGATAGCTACAATATAAATAATAATTATATTGTAGCTATCTTAGGATTTATATTTATTTTACAGGTAACTTTGTATTTATTTTAGCTAGTTAGAATAGTTATTAAATAGTTATTAACTTTTTAATAACTACCTAGCTAAAAGAAATACAAAATTACCTGTAAAATAAATGCTAACCTAAGTTACAATTAAACCTAATACTACACTATCATTAAATTAATTAAATAAACTACCTACAAATAACTACAATTAAATACAATTACATAAACTAACTAAAGTACAAAAAATAAAAAAAGCTAAGTTACAGAAAATAAAAAAATAAGTTACAAACATTTTACAAATATTACAACAATTTTAAGCTACTTACACCTAATCTAAGCCCCCTAATAAAATAACAAACCCCCCCAAAATAAAAAAATGCCCTACCCTATTCTAAATTAAATAAAGTTCAACGCTCTTTTACCTTACCAGCCCTTAAAAGGGCCATTTGTGGGGGCATGCCCCCAAAAGTTCAGCTCTTTTGCCTGTAAATGAAAAATACAACCCCCCCCAACATTAAAACCCACCACCCACATACCCCTAATCTAACCCAAGCCCCCCTTACAAAAACCTAACACTAATCCCCTGAAGATCATCCTACCTTGAGTCGTCTTCACTCAGCCGAGCAGCGATGGAACCCAAGTGGACATCCGGACCGGCAGAAGTGATCATCCAAGGGGCGCTGAAGAAATCTTCCATCCGATAAAGTCATCATCCAGGCGGCGCTGAAGAAGTCTTCAATCCGGGCGATGTCATCTTCCAAGCCGGGTCTTGAATCTTCCTTCCGCCGCCGCGGAACCTCCTTCTTCACCGACGGACTACGACGAATGAAGGCTCCTTTAAGGGACGTCATCCAAGATGGCGTCCCCTCAATTCCGATTGGCTGATAGGATTCTATCAGCCAATCGGAATTAAGGTAGGAAATATCTGATTGGCTGATGGAATCAGCCAATCAGATTCAAGTTCAATCCAATTGGCTGATCCAATCAGCCAATCAGATTGAGCTCGCATTCTATTGGCTGTTCCGATCTTAATTATTTTCCTACCTTAATTCCGATTGGCTGATAGAATCCTATCAGCCAATCGGAATTGAGGGGACGCCATCTTGGATGACGTCCCTTAAAGGAGCCTTCATTCGTCGTAGTCCGTCGGTGAAGAAGGAGGTTCCGCGGCGGCGGAAGGAAGATTCAAGACCCGGCTTGGAAGATGACATCGCCCGGATCGAAGACTTCTTCAGCGCCGCCTGGATGATGACTTTATCGGATGGAAGATTTCTTCAGCGCCCCTTGGATGATCACTTCTGCCGGTCCGGATGTCCACTTGGGTTCCATCGCTGCTCGGCTGAGTGAAGACGACTCAAGGTAGGATGATCTTCAGGGGATTAGTGTTAGGTTTTTGTAAGGGGGGTTTGGGTTAGATTAGGGGTATGTGGGTGGTGGGTTTTAATGTTGGGGGGGGTTTGTATTTTTCATTTACAGGCAAAAGAGCTGAACTTTTGGGGGCATGCCCCCACAAATGGCCCTTTTAAGGGCTGGTAAGGTAAAAGAGCGTTGAACTTTATTTAATTTAGAATAGGGTAGGGCATTTTTTTATTTTGGGGGAGTTTGTTATTTTATTAGGGGGCTTAGATTAGGTGTAAGTAGCTTAAAATTGTTGTAATATTTGTAAAATGTTTGTAACTTATTTTTTTATTTTCTGTAACTTAGCTTTTTTTTATTTTTTGTACTTTAGTTAGTTTATGTAATTGTATTTAATTGTAGTTATTTGTAGGTAGTTTATTTAATTAATTTAATGATAGTGTAGTATTAGGTTTAATTGTAACTTAGGTTAGCATTTATTTTACAGGTAATTTTTTATTTCTTTTAGCTAGGTAGTTATTAAATAGTTAATAACTATTTAATAACTATTCTAACTAGCTAAAATAAATACAAAGTTAACTGTATAATAAATATAAATCCTAAGATAGCTATAATGTAACTATTAGATATATTGTAGCTATCTTAGGGTTTATTTTACAGGTAAGTATTTAGTTTTAAATAGGATTAATTTATTAAAGTATAGTGTAGTGTTAGGTGTAATTGTAACTTAGGTTGGGATTTATTTTACAGGTAAATTTCTCTTTATTTTAGCTAGGTAAGCTATTAAATAGTTAATAACTATTTAATAGCTATTGTACCTAGTTAAAATAAATTGAAAGATGCCTGTAAAATAAAAATAAATCCTAAGATAGCTACAATATAATTATTATTTATATTGTAGCTATATTAGGGTTTATTTTAAAGGTAAGTATTTAGTTTTAAATAGGATTAATTTAGTTCATAATATAAATATTATTTAGATTTATTTAATTAATATTTAAGTTAGGGGGGCGTTAGGGTTAGTGTTAGACTTAGGTTTAGGGGTTAATAAATTTATTACAGTGGCGGCGTCGTAGTGGGGGGCAGGATAGGGGTTAATAAATTTATTATAGGTGGCGACGGTGTAGGGGGGGCAGGATAGGGGTTAATAAATTTATTATAGGTTGCGGCGGGTTCAGGGAGCGGCGGTTTAGGGGTTAAACTATTTATTTAGTTGCGGCGAGGTGCGGGATCAGCAGGATAGGGGTTAATAATTTTATTATAGAGGGCGACGGTATAGGGGGGGCAGGATAGGGGTTACTAGGTATAATGTAGGTGGCGGTGGGCTCTGGGAGTGGCGGTTTAGGGGTTAATACATTTATAAGAGTTGCGGCAGGGTCTAGGAGCGGCGGTTTAGGGGTTAATACATTAATCAGAGTTGCGGCAGGGTCTAGTAGCGGCGGTTTAGGGGTTAGTAACTTTATTGAGTTGCGGGAGGCTCTGGGGGCGCCGGTATAGGGGGTAGAACAGTGCAGTTTAGTGTGAGTGCTTAGTGACAGGCTAGCAATAAAGCTGGGAAAAAGCCGAAGAGCAGCGAGATCGGATGAGTGATAACTGTCACAGTCCGCTGCTCATCGCCCCGCGGCTTTTTGACAGCTTTATTTGATAACTTAGGCGTATTTTTTCAGGTCGGCAGCGAAGGTAGGCGAGCTTAGGCGGGCGTATTGGGCCGGCGAAGCCAGAAAAGTAGACGGCTTGATAACTACCCCCCCATATATCCAATATGTGGGCCTCACTACAAGAGAGATTAGATACAGAATACGAGAACATCTGTCTAGCATAAAATTGGGGACGTTGACTACACAATAAGGAAAGCCATTCTCTTAGATGGACAATCATTGAAACAGTGATGTCTAATAAAAGGGGTGGAGACAGAGAATCAATTGTAGGTAAAAGGGAGGTGTTTTGGATACACAGACTGAGAACCAGGGTACCTTGTGGTCTAAACTCAGAGTATAATGTCATACATTTTTGACAATAGACCACCTAGATTTTCAGTTCTGTATATCCAGGGCACAAAGTTATATATATCCTTTTCAATCATTTTCTGTAATTTTTTATTGTATACCTAATGAGATTACCATGACCATTGTGGCAATATTAATGTGTTGGTTTATGTCATTCTCTTTCTAATATGTTCTGATATGAAATTGTTAATACCAATGTAATGTATTATTCCAATTTATACAGGATCTCAGCTACAGTGTATTTAAATTCATGTGTAAGTTTGCATTGTAAATAATTTTTGTTCAATTCAATTTTTGTCACTTATAAGTCTTATATATTGATTGCTAATATACTTTATGTTGATAATATGGGAGACTGATAGGTGGAGTCCCGATTTGGTTTTATCCAATCAGATAAGTTTATCAGATTTAAATAAGGGCCGAAGTGGCCAAGTAACCACACTACAATTACAGCTTGACTGCCGAAATGCGTCAGTAGGTTAACAGGAATTCACCTATGACTCTTCCTAATCCCTTGTTGCATTCTGTTGATTGTTCTTAACGAAAACTGAAAAATACAATAAAGTATCAAAGTTGTATAAATTTTCTTGATCACACATGCCAAGCAAAAGAAAGCATCTGTCTCCCCCTCTATGAGTCTTCTAAGCTTAATAATCATCTGCCTCATAACTGCTTATCTTCTAAGTACCAATAGAATATGTTTCTGTGTTTGCAAAGGTAAAATTTCAATAAAAATTAAAGCGATATTTGTGCTCCACTTTGTAATACCAACGCACGCTAATATGAGATTGTATTACAAGTTAGGTGCAATGCAAACACAACCTTGCGTTTGCATTGCGCAGAAGCATTGCATTCACGAGAGAGAGAGAGCACTTCTATAGGCTCCAATGTGAGCCTCGCTCTGATGCAGTCAGAGATAGCACAGCACCTAAGCACAGAACCCAATGGAAAGACAGACCAATCAAGGAAGAGGGGATGCAGTTGCAGCATGCAGGAGGAAGAGCATTTTAGCATTTAGCACTAAGACTGTATGATGTACTGATGGGTGGGAAATTTTAGCTAACTCTATATGGTTCATATGTGTGTTTATCTGGCTTTGATACTAACCAGTGCCTCACCAACCACTGAGCTCACCGCACATCCCTGGCAGGTACAGCTGGTTTGAGGAAAGCTGTCACTGGTATAGCAGACACAGGATACTCAGCAGGCACAGGATACCCAGCGGTTATTGTTGGTGAGACTGTCACAGGATATCTGATAGGTACAGTAGGCACAGCTTGTTTGAGGAAATCTGTCACTGGTATAGAAGACACAAGATACTCAGCAGGCACCAGGAACAAGGTAGACTTAACAATAACTTAGCCCAGAGTGATGGGCTGAGTAAACTTTTATAAGAATTCCCACTCCATTATCCACCAGGTGGGAGTTCCGGTAATTAGGACATGGCCCCTTTATTTCTAGGCAGTGCACGGCTGCGTGCCTAGAAAGGAGCAGCAGCTACAGCAGGAACCTGGCCCTGATGTTCCTCCACATGGTAAGCTGAGTCTGGGTAAGCAGTCTTCGGCATCTCTCCCGGAACAGAGCAGTGTCTCCCGGACCGCTGCAGGTAAGTATCTCACACTATTTAGGAGTTTTAAATGTAATTCTCTCAGTTCTGAAAAAGTGGTTGCTTGCTACAGTGTTTTTTTTTTCTACCACCAAGGATAATCTGCCAAGTGGTGCTTTCACATAAATTAGCCTGTCACCACCCAATATTTTCTCTTCTTGTACAGCTAACAAAAGTTGTTGTATTGGGGAAATTTAATAAATTCCATTTTCAGCCCCATATTTCAGGTGCTCCAACTTTTTTGTTTCCAAATTTGGATTATAACAACTCAGACATAAAGATTCACCTGAGGATACTCAAAGCTGTGGGATTTAGGAATGCAATAACCATGTCATTGGTCTTGGTATGATTTTAAATTCCTGTTAGTGCCATTTTCCCCAGTCTTTCCATGTAATTAATGGCTGTGTCATCATTCCTGCTAGAAAAGTGTTGCCTTGTAATGTTCTGCATTTTGTCCCAATAATAATGAAACCAAGATATCTATTTGAAACTATCAAACTTATATTGGTCAAGAGTTGTAAAGAGTTTCTTAAAAAATTATAACAGTTAAGACTTATTAAATGTGATATACTAAAATACAAAAAAAAGCACTCAATTGTGAATGAATGGTGCTTAATAGCCCATCCTATGGGATGGTACCAACCCAGGGTGCAGCCTCTCTCTGCAAATCTGTGCTTTTCATAGAGAGTAACTTTCCTGTAGTATATAAGTCTCATCCCTTCCAAAAGGACAGTCCAGCCCTGAAATGCCAGGCAATTCTCATCTGAACAAAGTATTTGTAAAGTTAACCCCAAACGTACACTACAGCCTATATTAGCCACCTCAGTGGATGTGCAGCTATATCCCTCTAGGCACAGTGAGCAAGAGATCCACATCCGGTTGGCCCAAAATATAAAATATTAAGAAAAGTACTCAACTGGGATCTGAGCTTTTGTTCGTTCCTGGTAGGCGGGGTCAGACTGATATACTTCAGGAAAGTTCTCCTCTGTGAAAGTACAATTGGGCTCCTAGGTGGCAACTCACAACAGAACAAGCAATTGAGGTGTTGTCCATTTATGGTAGAGCGCTTACAGGCATAGGATTTTTACAGGATCTTGGATAAAAATAATAACCATATAGTGATAACTGTGTCGTTTTAGCTCCTTTCTTGACCTTCACAAAGGATTGTTTTAATAACACAGTTAAATAATATAATGCAATATCAACTAGCAAAAGAGATAAGGGGCAATCTTTCTATTTCTATAGATATTTCTAATTAACTGAAAAGAAACCAGTCCTCTTCATCATCTGAAACAGATGGACCAAAAATACCTTATTGAAGTTCTTCTCCACATCCAGGCCAGGAACTGTATTCTACATTTATTTGTTACAGGTGTTCCTTCCTTAAAAAAAAATATTGCATTACAATAATGGAAGGATAAAGTTCTTTTTTTTGTTGATATTTTGGGAAAACGTCTCTGGCAATCTATCTGGTCCAGGTATTTTATTTAGTGAATGGCTACATTTATTTTTGAACTTCCTACAGTGTAATAAACTTATTAGGTTTTTCAAACTCGTCATTTGACAACTGGGACAGCTTTATTTGGTCCCATTTTTTTGCTAGGGCATCAACTGTATCATACTTTAAAGCTTTCTGTAATAACCCATAAATATATGTCTGATTATGTTTAATTCTGAGATAACCCCACTACACTGACATAAAGCTGATATAAATTTGGGCTTTCAGTAGTTAATAACATTTGCTAGTAAATTCTTTGTTATATTACCAAACTGATAAGAGACTATGGGGCCGATTTATTAAAGTGCGGACGGACATGATACAATATAGGATCGGGCCGAATGAAGACCGCAGCCTCAGAGGCAGTGGATCAGTTATGGAGTAGTAGTCTTTAGACCGCTGTTTCCGGTGAGTCTGAAGGCTTGCGTGGAAACAGGGGCATTAAGCTCCATTTGTCTTGATTTACTTTCATAGGGCCAGATTAAAAGTAGAGTGCTAACAGTTATAAGCAAGCAATAAGGGGTTTATAGCGGGTGTTTGTGTGCGTCGGAAGAAGCACAAGTATTATAAGTTGAAAGTAAACTTGTTTGCTCAAGTGCAATTGAATTTAATGTGTGTTGGCTTATCGCAACCTCAGAGCTCTGGTTAACTTAACTGTTATGCTCAAATAAAAAGTGTCACAAAAACATCAAAAATACATTGAAAAGTACAGTTACACTCACAAGAACACTGTCTGCTAAAAATATTTAAAAAAAGTATTGCATGAAAAGGCTGGAAAGGGCTTAAACAGATATGTGTGTAGACATATGTATTTATTTATTTGTTTTACTGTATATTTACTGTACATATTTCTCATTGCAATGTTCTTGACTTACAAGATAATTTTCTTTTTATTCTTAAATATATGTATCTATATAGATGAGTATATACCTATACATGAATATCTATTATACGGTGCTGTATAATCAATCCAAATAGTTTAGAAAGAATCAGGTAAGATTGTTTGATTGTATCTGCATTTGACAAAGGGACTAATGTGGTCTCGAAACGTTATGCTTTATTTTTAATCTTGATATATAGATATGTATTTTACATGAACAGTAATATATATATATATATATATATATATATATATATATATACACAGTGGATATAAAAAGTCTACACACCCCTGTTAAAATGTCAGGTTTCTGTGATGTAAAAAAATGACAATGATAAATCATTTCAGAACTTTTTCCACCTTTAATGTGACCTATAAACTGTACACCTCAATTGAAAAACAAACTGAAATCTTTTAAGTAAAAAGAAATAAAAATAAAAAACTAAAATAATATGGTTGCATAAGTGTAAACACCCTTTTATAACTGGGGATGTTGCTGTATTCAGAATTAAGCAATCATATTCAAAATCATGTTAAATAGGAATCAGTACACACCTGTCATTTAAAGTGCCTCTGATTAACCCCAAATAAAGTTCCACTGTTCTAGTAGGTCTTTCCTTACATTTTGTTAGTCGCAACCTACAGAAAAAGCCATGGTTCGCAGAGAGCTTCCAAAGCATCAGAGGGATCTCATTGTTAAAAGTAAAAGGTATCAGTCAGGAGAACGGTACAAAATAATTTCTAAGGCATTAGATATACCATGGAACACAGTGAAGAAAGTCATCATCAAGTGGAGAAAATATGGCGCAACAGTGACATTACCAAGAACAGGACGTCCCTCCAAAATTGATGAAAAGATGAGAAGAAAACTGGTCTGGGAGGCTCCCAAGAGGCCTACAGCACCATTAAAGGAGCTGCAGGAATATCTGGCAAGTACTAGCTGTGTGGTGCATGTGACAACAATCGCCCGTATTCTTCATATGTCTGGGCCATGGGGTAGAATGGCAAGATGGAAGCCATTTCTTATGAAAAAAAAAAACATCCAAGCCCAGCTAAATTTTGCAAAAACACATATGAAGTCTCCCAAAAGCATGTCGCAAAAGGTGTTCTGGTTTGATGAAACCAAAATTTAACTTTTTGGCCATAATTCCAAAAGATATGTTCGGCGCAAAAACAACACTGCATATAACAAAAAGAACACCATACCCACAGTGAAGCATTTTGGTGGCAGCATCATACTTTGGGTCTGTTTTTCTTCAGCTGGAACTGGGGCCTTAGTCAAGGTAGAGGGAATTATGAACAGTTCCAAATAACAGTCAATATTGGCACAAAACTTTCAGGCTTCTGCTAGAAAGCTGAACATGAAGAGGAACTTCATCTTTCAGCATGACAACGACCCAAAGCATACATGCAAATCAACAAAGAAATGGCTTCACCAGAAAAAGATTAAAGTTTTGGAATGGCCCAGTCAGAGCCCAGACCTGAATCCAATCGAAAATCTGTGGGGTGATCTTAAGTGGGCTGCGCACAAGAGATGCCCTCACAATCTGACAGATTTGGAGAGTTTTTGCAAAGAAGAGTGGGCAAATCTTGCCAAGTCAAAATGTGACATGCTGCAAAACTCATACCCAAAAAGACTGACGGCTAGATTTAGAGTTCTGCGGCCAAAGGGGTGCGTTAGCTACGCATGCTTTTTTTCCCCTGCACCTTTTAAATACTGATGGTATTTAGAGTTCACAGAATGGCTGCGTTAGGCTCCAAAAAAGGGAGCGTAGAGCATATTTACTGCCACTGCAACTCTAAATACCAGTGTTGCTTACAGACGCGGCCAGCTTCAAAAACGTGCTCTTGCACGATTCCCCCATAGAAAACAATGGGGCAGTTTGAGCTGAAAAAAAACCTAACACCTGCAAAAAAGCAGCGTTCAGCTCCTAACGCAGCCCCATTGTTTTCTATGGGGAAACACTTCCTACGTCTGCACCTAACACTCTAACATCTAAACACCCCTAACCTTACACTTATTAACCCCTAATCTGCCGCCCCCGCTATCGCTGACACCTGCATATTGCTCCGTATACCGCCGCAACCTACATTAAACCTATGTACCCCTAATCTGCTGCCCCTAACACCGCCGAAACCTATATTATATTTATTAACCCCTAATCTGCCCCCCACAATGTCGCCGCCAGCTACCTACAATAATTAACCCCTAATCTGCTGACCGGAGCTCACCGCTATTCTAATAAATTTTTTAACCCCTAAAGCTAAGTCTAACCCTAACACTAACACCCCCCTAAGTTAAATATAATTTAAATCTAACAAAATAAATGAACTCTTATTATATAAATTATTCCTATTTAAAGCTAAATACTTACCTGTAAAATAAACCCTAATATAGCTACAATATAAATTATAATTATATTGTAGCTATTTTAGGAATAAATTAATTAAATAAAATTCCTACAATTACCTACAATTAAACCTAACACTACACTATCAATAAATTAATTAAATAAAATACCTACAAATAACTACAATTAAATAAACTAACTAAAGTACAAAAAATAAAGAAGAACTAAGTTACAAAAAATAAAAAAATATTTACAAACATTAGAAAAATATTACAACAATTTTAAACTAATTACACCTACTCTAAGCCCCCTAATAAAATAAAAAAGACCCCCAAAATAAAAAAATGCCCTACCCTATTCTAAATTTAAAAAGTTCAAAGCTCTTTTACCTTACCAGCCCTGAAAAGGGCCATTTGCGGGGCATGACCCAAATAATTCAGCTCTTTTGCCTGTAAAAAAAAACATACAATACCCCCCCAACATTACAACCCTCCACCCACATACCCCTAATCTAACCCAAACCCCCCTTAAATAAACCTAACACTAAGCCCCTGAAGATCTTCCTACCTTATCTTCACCATGCCAGGTTCACCGATCCGTCCTCGGAAGTCTTGATCCACGCCTCCGAAGTGTTGATCCAAGCCCAAGCGGGGGGCTGAAGAGTGACGTCCATCCTCTGGCTGAAGTCTTGATCCAAGCGGGCAGAAGAGGACATCCGGACCGGCAAACATCTTCTTCCAAGCCGCATCTTCTATGTTCTTCAATCCGATGACGACCGGCTGATCTTCAGGACCTCTAGCGCGGATCCATCCATCTTCACTGACGACTTCCCGACGAATGACGGTTCCTTTAAGGGACATCATCCAAGATGGTGTCCCTCGAATTCCGATTGGCTGAGAGGATTCTATCAGCCAATTGGAATTAAGGTAGGAAAATTCTGATTGGCTGATGAAATCAGCCAATCAGATTCAAGTTCAATCCGATTGGCTGATCCAATCAGCCAATCAGATTGAGATTGCATTCTATTGGCTGATCGGAACAGCCAATAGAATGCGAGCTCAATCTGATTATGGTATGGAAAATTCGCGGCTGCAAAGTGAGCGTTAGACCCTTTCCTGACTGACTCCAAATACCAGCGGCGGTAAAAACCAGCGTTAGGAGCCTCTAACGCTGGTTTTGACGGCTACCGCCCAACTCTAAATCTAGCCGTGAGTGCTGTAATAAAATCAAAGGGTGCTTCAACAAAGTATTAGTTTATGCAACCATATTATTTTAGTTTTTTATTTCTTCTTCCCTCCACCTAAAAGATTTTAGTTTGTTTTGCAATTGAGTTGTACAGTTTATAGGTCACATTAAAGGTGGAAAAAAGTTCTAAAATTATTTATCTTTGTCTCATTTTTTTACATCATAGAAACATGACATTTTAACAGAGGTGTGTAGACTTTTTATAGTGTGTGTACGTTGATTGGAGTAGCCTTGTTAGTCCAGAGATTTAGATATCAAAATAACAAGAGTATTGCATTGAGCAATGATACTTTTTTATTGGACTAACTATACATTTATAAGTTGACAAGCTTTCGGAAGAGTTCCTTCCTTTATCAAGTCTAAAGCAATACTGACCAATTCAATTGAATTTACAGATTATATCTTAAAACAGAATAGCTAAGAAGACAGAAAGTACACGTAGAGGAGGAGGTGTCGTAAAAATCATGAGGGGCACTTAGGTAACAGGCAGACAGTGTCCAGTGTAGGAGAACAGACCGGGGAAATATATAGCTTTACATAGAGCATATACTGACATAAAGTTATATATCAACATTGAATCAATATCTATAAAGATGTGAAATTGTATATACAGGGGGAATACAAAAGTTAAAAAAAGACAAAAGTGTGGACATAGGCTTACCTGTGTACCTATGTATAAATAATGTGGAATATACAATGTAATTGACGAAATGAAAGTACATTACAAAATTTTTTTTGATAATGTGTTAAGAATCCAGAGTCCACATTTTGTCCAGAATTAAACAGGTTGAAGTGCATTATCATTTTCATTTCAAAGGTTTTTCTTTCCATGGTGTTTTTGAAGTTGCCTCTGAGAATTTTGATTTTGAGGTTTTGGATGGAGTGGTCAGGTTGGGTGAAATTGTGACCAACAGGGGTGCAGTATTTTGTTTCACAGTGGTTTTTGATTGAGTGTCTGTGTAAGTTCATCCGAAGGTGCAGTTTTTGGCTTGTTTCTCCAATATAGCATCCCATTTCACATGCAGTGCAATGTATCATGTATACCACATTTGCAGATATACATGAATATGCCCCTTTAATGTTATAAGATTTATTATTGTGATTTGCTGTGCTGCTTTCACAAATGTGTTGACACAGTTTGCAGAGAGCTTTATAGCAGCACTTGGTTCCATTCTGAGTGTTCTTTTTCTCAATGCGTAGCTTCCTATGTACCAGTTTCTGCTTTAGGTTAGGTGGTTGTCTGTATGCTAGGATTGGAGTTTTTGGAAAGATTTCTTTGAGTGTGGGATCCTCTAATAGTAGTGGTTGTAAGTCTTTTATGATTTTTCGTATCCCTTCCACAGCAGGGTTGTATTTGACTACTAGTGGGATACGTGATATGTTTTTCTTCTCCCTGTATTGTAGTAAATGTTCACGTGGAGTGTTGAGGGCAGAGTTAATTTTTTTATTTATAATCCTTGTTTTGTAACCTTTTTCTCTAAATGATTGGGACAGTGTGATTAGGTGTTTGTCACGGTCCTTGGTATCTGAGCAAATTCTGTGGTATCTTGTAGCCTGACTGTAGCACAACAACAAAATTTTATCAAGAAGAAAAAGAAGAAACTTGCATGCCTGTCACAAAACAGAATAAAACACCAAATGCAAGAAAACAGAGCTCCAGGTGACAGATCAACTACAACTTCAACAACAAATGACCAAACGTCCACAGCACCTCATTCAAAACACAAACTGTCACCAACCAAGAAAACCACACAGAAAACTCAGGGATTGTGAAACTTTCAAACTACCACCTGTCAGGGCCAAAGATATCAGTACTGTGTAAAGGATTATCATTCTGTCCAAGTACAAATCAAGACAAAATCCAACTGTACTCAGACTTAGAAGAATTCTTCAGGAGATTGCGGCTAAAAGAATTCTTCTATGACAAAGAAAATACCAGCACTATGGAGGACTACAATGGAAGAAAAAAGAACACAATCTTCACACCTGCACCAGGACGCAACACAAAATTGGACAGCTATATTGAAAGCTTCCGGTTGAGAACTGCATCTCTGCTCAACACACAGCAGAAAAAAATGATGTATAACCTCTCACACTATACAAAATGCTATAAAAAACTTAAGAAATAATGAAAATATTACCATTAAGCCTGCGGACAAGGGAGGAGCAGTGGTGATCATTAATACACAGGACTACATCACAGAGGGAAACAGACAATTATCAGATTACATTTATTACAAAAAACTGGAAAAGGACCCCACCCAGGAATACACTTTGCAACTTAGAAAACTAATTAAAACATTCCCTAAACACACGCAACATAAACTGGACAAACTGGTGCCCTCTAACCTTAGCATAGGGACATTCTACATGCTCCCAAAAATCCACAAACCAGGGAACCCAGGAAGACCAATAATAACAGGCATGGACACTCTGACTGAGCAAATATCAGGCCTAGTGGAGAATATTCTTAAGCCTTTAGTTATTAACACCACTAGCTTTATAAAAGACACCACTGATTTTCTTAACAAAATCAGCCAGATAACAGAATTGCCAGAGGATACTATACTTGTGACAATGGATGTGGAATCCCTGTACAGCAATATTCCACATAAAGATGGTATTGGTGCCTGCTTAAACTTTCTTTCCTCCGAAAGCTCTAACCAGACATATAGTGCTTCTACATTCAGTAAACTTACAGAATTTATACTTACTCACAATTATTTCATCTTCAACCACTCCATCTACTTACAAACCATGGGAACAGCCATGGGCACCAAAATTGCACCACAGTACGCAAACCTCTTCATGGCTGACTTAGAACAGAGTTTCCTAGCGACTCACCCTCACAAACTCTTCTAATACTTTCGCTACATAGATGATAATTTCATCATATGGACAGAAGGAGAAAAAAACCTTGAACATTTTCATAAATCATTTAATCTATTTCATGCATCAATCAAGCTTAAAATTAACTTTTCTAGAGACTGTGTCAGCTTCCTGGAAACAACAATATCCATCACAAATGGCAAACTGCACTCATCTGTATACAGGAAACCAACAGATAGATGCAGCTACCTCCACAGCTCCAGATCCCACCCCAATCACATTAAAAAAATCCATAATCTATAGTCAGGCTACAAGATACCACAGAATTTGCTCAGATACGAAGGACCATGACAAACACCTAATCACACTGTCCCAATCATTCAGAGAAAAAGGTTACAAAACAAGGATTATAAATAAAAAAATTAACTCTGCCCTCAATACTCCACGTGAACACTTACTACAATACGGGGAGAAGAAAAACATATCACGTATCCCACTAGTAGTCATATACAACCCTGCTGTGGAAGGAATATGAAAAATTCATAAAAGACTTACAGCCACTACTCTTAGAGGATCCCACACTCAAAAAATCTTTCCAAAACCCCCAATCCTGGCATACAGACAACCACCTAACCTAAAGAAGAAAATGGTACATAGGAAGCTACCCCTTGAGAAAAAGAACACTCAGAATGGAACCAAGTGCTGCTATAAAGATCTCTGCAAACTATGTCAACACGTTTGTGAAAGCAGCACAGCAAATCACAATAATAAATCTTATAACATTAAAGGGGCATATTCATGTATATCTGCAAATGTGGTATACATGATACATTGCACTGCATGTGAAATGGGATGCTATATTGGAGAAACAAGCCAAAAACTGCACCTTCGGATGAACTTACACAGACACTCAATCAAAAACCACTGTGAAACAAAATACTGCACCCCTGTTGGTCACAATTTCACCCAACCTGACCACTCCATCCAAAACCTCAAAATCAAAATTCTCAGAGGCAACTTCAAAAACACCATGGAAAGAAAAACCTTTGAAATGAAAATGATAATGCACTTCAACCTGTTTAATTCTGGACTAAATGTGGACTCTGGATTCTTAACACATTATCAAAAAAAAATTTGTAATGTACTTTTATTTAGTCAATTACATTGTATATTCCACATTCTTTATACATAGGTACACAGGTAAGCCTATGTCCACACTTTTGTCTTTTTTTAACTTTTGTATTCCCCCTGTATATACAATTTCACATCTTTATAGATATTGATTCAATGTTGATATATAACTTTAAGTCAGTATATGCTCTATGTAAAGCTATATATTTCCCCTGTCTGTTCTCCTTCACTGGACACTGTCTGCCTGTTTCCTAAGTCCCCCTAATGATTTTTACGACACCTCCTCCTCTCCCTGCACTTTCTGTCTTCTTAGCTATTCTGTGTTTTAAGATATAATCTGTAAATTCCATTGAATTGGTCAGTATTGCTTTAGACTTTATAAAGGAAGGAACTCTTCCGAAAGCTTGTCAACTTATAAATGTATAGTGAGTCCAATAAAAAAGTATAATTGCTCAATGCAATACTCTTGTTATTTTGATAAATATAAACATAAGATTCTTAAGAAGCGCTATTGAAATATTACATATAAAATATTTAAAAATGTATATAAATTATTAAAAATGAATAAACACTGTAAAATGTATAGATATATTCTATGGATTATTTAGAATATTTGACAGTATGTTTATTAAGTTTCAAAATTTATATAATTTTTTTTAATATGATATATGTAATATTTCAAGGGATCCACAAATAATTCAATGGATTCTGCTCTATATTATCTGCCCTGTAAATGTCTACTTATGTAGTTTTAATAGAATAAAATAACTTTTGCAGAACAATATTGCCACTTCTCTAGCTCTTTTCAGTTCATATGAATTATAAATCACTTCTTGCTTGAGACATTTGGCGTTCCAGCTTACAGAGTTGAGTCTACTGTAACAATTTTTAAATAATTAACATATTTCAGAATAGTCCCACATTTTGGGCTAAATTACCAGTGGAGCTCTACTAGACGGAGGCAACCACGTTAACGTATTCTCCCATAGACTTTAATTGAGCGCACAAACTACAAAAAAACCTTAACATCCATAATCGTGCACCAGCCTGACTGTGTTTATTCAATATGAATATTTTAAATTTCAATGTTCTTCACATAGAAGTATATATTCTATTTATTCTTCAATATAAATATAAATATATATATATATATATATATATATATATATATATATATATATATATATATATATTATGTCAGAGTATATGAATATTATAAATGAAAATTATATATATATATATATATATATAGTTTTCATATACTTTATATAGTTGGTGAGACCACAGGATTAATTAAATATGAGGCTATTGACAACAATTCTATTCCACTGTAAATCCCAACCCCCCTACCAAATGGTATTGGCTGGGTGAAGACATGTTTGTCCTAATTAAAAGATAACGTAACTTTTGAAGCCCATAAGCCTTGCAGGGGGTAGCAAACAAGGAGTGTGTGGAGACAACATTCTGGGTTTATAAACTGATAAGCAAGTAAAATTTTTGACTGCATAGTGATTAGCATAGACTTGTTAAGTAACCCCTGCTATGTAACTCTGACACTTAAATCTACGTAATGCAGACATTATGTCTGGGGGAGGATAACAATTAACCAGGGACTTTGGAGATAATAACATTTTTTTTTATTCTCTCTGTTTTCCAGAAATCTAATGAAAATTATAAGAACAACTGATTTAATGAGATATCTGGATGAATACATATATAACAATGTATAATCTGCTGGATTTTTGTATAATTTTGAACACTGCATAGAAATGAATGTGTATATATATATATATTGAAAGCATAAAATGTCTTAGCCTCTGTGTTTTTAAGAATATGAATATAGATATTTGGGGACCTAAAATGATTAAAAAACACTTAGTTTTATTTCAGATGGACCATAAACAAGATTCATGTATTCAGAATTTGTTAGAAATGTGAAACATGCTGTATTTACATGAATGCAATATCAGGGTTTTAAATGCTATCAATCTTGAATAGTTAGCAATATAAATTACTTTAATATAATATAATATAATATTAAAGACACATGATGTTTCATATTAAAATAATCAGAAAAATTATATGATACTACCCCATCTATGATTGATATTGTAAGTGATTAATGCAGGAAGTTATGGTCTGATGAAAACCACTTCATAGAAATATTGAATTGTTAAAAATGTTGGATGGTGAAATGTATTGCTGTGTTGTTTTCATGCTGCCCCTGATGGACAAAATCTGGTGTTGCGATACAGGTATTACAGCCAAGAGACGATTGGTTGTTGCAGGGATGCATCTCCCTGACAACATGCATTCCCAGATGAACCAATCCATGTTCAGTTTCAAAGGGCCAATCCGAGACAAGCTTCCGTTTGGGCATTTCCAATCTCACCAATGATGGGTACTGATCAAAAAAGGGGAGGGGTGAGATCAGATGATTTATCCCCAAGCATAGAGGGAAAAAGAAGCTGCTAACTTTGAGTGATAGAGGCTTCTGGCTAACTCTGGCTAATCCTTAAGGAAAATACCTGCAGCAGTTACTATAAAGCAAACGGCTACTTTATGCTCCATATGCAGATATGCCCATTTTTTGTATTCTGAGGTGAGATTGTTCCTATTAAGAAATACTGGATATTGATTGGTGTTCATCTTGGTAATGTATTAAAAGGTTGCTGTAGTAAATAAATTTAAAGAGCAGTTTGTATTTTAGCTCATATTAATAGTCTATGTATTGTTAAGTCTCATTGTCATATTTTAAATGCAACTCTGATTGAAAGGCTATTGTGAATAAGGTAAACATGCATGAACTCTGCATAGCATATTTTAATAATATTGATTCATATTCTGGTTCCCACAAATATATTTCAATGTGTTCATAGATATTAACTAATAAAAAGAATTCAGAAATGTATATTAATTTTATTGTCTTAGTATATGCATATTTGATTGTGGGTTTAGTTTAAAGAAAGATTGTTAAACATATTAAGTTATAACCCTGCCATATACTCACATATTATTTGGAGAGTACTGCTAAGATTCTTATAAATATACTGACATAATATATGGAGGCACTTTGCATGAGATATTATTAATATTTATCATATTGATATAATATATTTGTAGTAAATAGAAATTATTATAAAAAAAGAGAAAAATTCCATATTTTGAAATTAATATTTTGAAAATATATATTTTTTTTTAAATTGAAATATTGATTTTCATATTTCGAGATTAATATTGATATTTTGAAATATTGTTAAAAAAAATTAATTTTGGAAAAATTAATAAAAATATAAATTTTTCATATTTCAAGAATTCATAAAAATATTAATTTTTCACATTTCAAAATTAATAAAAATATAATTTTTTAATATTTCAAAATTAATCAAAAATATTAATTTTTAATATTTCAAAATTCATAAAAATATTAATTTTTCATATTTAAAAATTAATAAAAAAAATTAAAATATAAATATATTTTTTCTCTCTTTTATTGATAAAAATTGTATTAGCGTTTTAATTTAACTAAATACTAAACCAATATAATAATGTCTGTAACTAGAAGTGAATCTTTACATAGCATTGAAAATGGTCCCCTGACAATACCCCTTACTTGAGGTCAGGTCCTTAAGAGGGACATTATAGGCCACATTAAAGAGAGGCTTAATATTACAGGTGAATTAAATGATTTTATGGATATGCTTGAAATTAAGGCTAAAAATATTGCCGTTGATAATAATATGTGGAATGAAAACAATGAATTATTCCAAGAATTATTAATGATTAATCAATGCAAGGCTCTCAAAAAGCGAGACAAACTAATACAAAAATCTTGTCCCCTTGTGATATGCATTATTGACGAAATGTCGCTTTGTCTCATAGACAAAGAATTGCAAATACAGGAGCTAGAAAGTAGTATTTGCTCCTCACGCAGATGCGAAGAGAATTTAAAAATAGCCAAAAATAAAATGGATGAGTTTGCCAAAAACCTAACCACCTTAGATAAGCATAACATAGACTTACTAGCACAGGTACAAGAGTTAAGTAAACAGCTTGCGCAAAGCCAGAGAGAACTAAGTGATTTAAAAAGGTCATATCGCCATAATGAAAACCCCTATATTAACAGTGAGAATAATGCAGATAATGCTAACTCCCTTAGAGAACGCGTCAGGGACGAAGTGCAGAAATATATGGAAGAGTGCAGACAAATGACCCCTGTTGGGTCAGAAATATATTTCCCAAATAGGCAGTCACCTCATGATGTAAATTTAGAGAGCTGCTATAACTCAGCTGATGAGGGGGAGGGAAACTTTAATAGAGAGTCAGAGGGTGGAGCTAGATACCCAAATAGCCCACGTAATAATAATATACGTAGGGGGTCTCCCCATGGTGAAAATAGGGAACACTCAAACCCCAAAAATAAGGATTCTAGAGAATCCCAAAATATGTCTAATAAGGTATATGACTCCCATAAAATAGTTACTTTCCTAAAGGGTGTAGTACCTATATTCTCCAACAAGGGAACAAACTCTGTAATTGATCACTTAGAGGCCTTTGAAAATGCATTAGCTATAATGAATGTTACAAGTGAGAAATTAAAAATTAAATTTCCGCCCTGGGTATTTGAAGGTAAACATCACAAATTCTTTGCTTCACTAAAGGATATAAATATTCATTCCTGGAGTGAAATAAAATGACAGGAGTGCGGAAAAGAATTCGGGCAACATCGCACTAAAACTGCAGTGAAAATAGCTGTATATGGTTTAAAATGTAATGCAAATCAAAGTCCCATAGAATTCCTTTCCGTACTGAAAAATGCGTACAGTATGGCTTAAGATAATCCCATATTTGACTGCTCAGAATTTGTAAATTTATTTTTTGAAGCACTGCCCACACCCATCAAAATTAATTTAGCTAGAGATTTTGATGAGAACTGCTCATTGGAATGGCTGATCAAAGAGAGTACAAAGTTATACTCTATTCAGCAGTCCAGTGAACAGGGGGTTAAAAAGGAATCAAAACCCAAAATTGTGGCAGAAACTAGGGTGTCACCTAGCCCCCTCAATTTGGAGTCTAAAAAGAAAACCTACGCGGAGGTGGCCAGACAAAACAGGCCATCTCCAGAGAGGTTTAACTCTACCCCTTCCCCAACACGGGCTGAGGCGCAGAGAGACTATATCCAAAAGGGGGGACATAATCAGGTGAATAATTACTCACAAAGAGAATATTTACCAAATAATTGGTATCCGCGCAAGGGTAGATACAATAAGTGGTGAAAATACTCTCAGGGTAACCAGACACCCCAAGTTAATAATGCTCTCCAAAATCCTAACGCTGAACAAGCTGAACCCCAGGGGTAACCATGCCAGGATAGAAATAGAGGCCCTGATTCTGAGGGGAACCAATGGTCCAGGAATCACTATTATGGGGCATCAAGAGATAGACCCAGGGGTCGAGGTAACTTGTACGATCAGGTACATATACTTTATACTCAGTTAAATCGGTTGAGCGAACAATTCGCTAATATGAGTCAACCTTTTACGGCTCAGCAACTGAACAATACTTTTTTAGGGGTACAGCCAGTGGTCAGCAGTGGACCACACACACAGTCATAAATACTGCAGTATCACCTGAAAGGGAGGGGAGAGATATACAAAATGTAATGATAAATGTCAATGGTACTAATCATGTTCTCTCCCCACAGACCAGAAACGGACAATTTAGCTGTGATGACGAGCAACCTCGGCCTGAAAGCATTAACCAATCTTTTCCTTTGCAGTGTTCTCTTAACCTTATTTCCACAGATGCAGTACACAATAATCCAGCCGACCCTGTCATAGAGGAGACCAGTAGGTATGAAGTTTCTTCTGCATCAGAAAACATGGCGGATTCAGGTAACACTTGGCAAAGCCCACAGATGGATGGTAATGCCATGGTCAGATATACAAATTGATTTTATTGGTCCAGTAACAAGGTCATCAAGAGGTAACAAATACATTTTAACCGTGACATGCCTGTTCACTAAATGGGTAGAGTGCATCAGTGCACCTAACAATAGTGCTGAAACATGCACAGCATTGCTCATCAACCATGTGTTTTCCAGATTTGGTTTGCCCCAAAGAATCGAGTCAGATCGGGGAACCCACTTCACTAGCGAAGTGATGACCAAAATGTGGAAAATACTAGGGGTAAAAAGAAAGCTCCATATTGCTTATAGAGCTGCCTTAGGTGGTGGTGTAGAGCGTTACAACCAGTCCATTGTTAAAATCCTCAAAAAGTTTGTGAGTGAAATGGGTAAAGACTGGGATGTAAAACTACCTCTTGTCTTAATGGCATTAAGAGCAACTCCAAGTAGTGCTACCAAGATGTCACCTTTTGAACTGATGACTGGTAGGAGAATGGTTCTACCTCAGCATCTGCTGTACCATACATCAGACCAAAACTTGATAAACGCTGACAATACACATCAATATGTGGAGAACCTAAGAACGCACCTGCAATATGCCTTTGCATTTGCTCAAAGGAATTTAGAGAAAGCTGCAACTGCCACTAAAACCTATTATGATCTCAAAACGTCCAAAAAGGAATATGAGATAAATGATAAAGTTTATCTTTATAACTTTGGAAGAGATCAGGTTAGGGAGAGGAAATTTCTTCCATCGTGGAAAGGTCTTTTTGTCATTACTGACATAATAAAATAAAGATCCTCAAAAATGAAAGTTTCATAGATAAATGGGTCCATATCAATCAATTGCGAGCGTGTCATCCTAAGTCCCAACTACAAGTCATAAAGGGAGAATGAAGTGTCATATCCCCAAATGCACTAAAGAAATATTGTAGTTTAAAGATGCCTAACTGATGAACATGAAGGCTCAAAATGATGGACTTTCTACATAGAAGACTGTCTATGATGTGTACGGTCAACACACTCACCAAGTACCACTGACTTTAAGCCAATTCAAATACATGTGTCCTACATCTATTTGAAGTTGTCAGAGTATATGAATATTATAAATGAAAATTATATATATATATATATATATATATATATACATAGTTTTCATACACTGTATATAGTTGGTGAGACCACAGGATTAATTAAATATGAGGCTATTGACAACAATTCTATTCCACTGTAAATCCCAACCCCCATACCAAATGGTTTTGGCTGGGTGAATACATGTTTGTCCTAATTAAAAGATAACGTAACTTTTGAAGCCCATAAGCCTTGCAGGGGGTAGCAAACAAGGAGTGTGTGGGGACAACTTACTGGGTTTATAAACTGATAAGCGAGTAAAATTTTGACTGCATAGTGATTAGCATAGACTTGTTAAGTAACCCCTGCTATGTAACTCTGACACTTATATATACGTAATGCAGACATTACGTCTGGGGGAGGATAACACTGAACCAGGGACTTTGGGGATAAAAACATTTTTTTTACTCTACCTGTTTTCCAGAAATCTAATGAAAATTATAAGAACAACTGATTTAATGAGATATCTGGATGAATAAATATATAACACTGGATTTCTGTATAACTTTGAACACTGCATAGAAATGAATGTGTGTGTGTGTGTATGTATGTGTATATATATATATATATATATATATATATATATATATATATATATATATATATATATATATATATACATATATATATATATATATATATATATATATATATATATATATATATATATATATATATATATATATATATATATATATGTGTGTGTGTGTATATATTGAAAGCATAAAATGTCTTAGCCTCTGTGTTTTTAAGAATATGAATATAGATATTTGGGGACCTAAAAAGAAATGATTAATAACACTTATTTTTATTTCAGATGAACCATAGACAAGATTCATGTATTCAGAATTTGTTAGTAATGTGAAACATGCTGTATTTACATGAATGCAATATCAGGATTTTAAATGCTATCAATCTTGAATAGTTAGCAATATAAATTACTTTAATATAATATAATGTTAAAGACACATGATGTTTCATATTAAAATAATCAGAAAAATGATATGATACTACCCCATCTATGATTGATATGGTAAGTAATTAATGCAGGAAGTTATGGTCTGATGAATAACCACTTCATAGAAATATTGAATTGTTAAAAATGTTGGATGGTGAAATGTATTACTGTGTTGTTGTCATGCTGCCCCGATGGACAAAATCCAATGTTGCAATGCAGGTATTACAGCCAAGAGATGATTGGTTGTTGCAGGGATGCATCTCCCTGACAACATGCATTCCCAGATGAACCAATCCATGTTCAGTTTCAAAGGGCCAATCCGAGACAAGCTTCCGTTTGAGCATTTCCAATCTTAGCAATGATGGGTACTGATCAAAAAAGGGGAGGGGTGAGATCAGATGATTTAACCCCAAGCATAGAGGGAAAAAGAAGCTGCTAACTTTGAGTGATAGAGGCTGCTGGCTAAACCTGTCTAATCCTGAAGGAAAATAACTGCAGCAGTTATTATAAAGCAAACGGCTACTTTATGCTCCATATGCAGATATCCCCAATTTTTGTATTCTGAGGTGAGATTGTTCCTATTAAGAAATACTGGATATCGATTGGTGTTCATCTTGGTAATGTATTAAAAGATTGCTGTAGTAAATAAATTTAAAGAGCAGATTGTATTTTAGCTCATATTCATAGTCTATGTATTGTTAAACATATATCCTTAATGCTAAATTTTTTTATCTGTGCAAATATAGAGTTATAATTCAGAGTTTGGCTATTGGCACAAATAATATATACAATTTCTGATGTTTTAATAGAAGTGTATATTGTACTATTGTTTAACTTAGCACTGTTAATTGTATTGCTGAATGTTGGTAGCTGCTATCTTAAGTCTCATTGTGATATTTTAAATGCAACTCTGAATGAAAGGTTATTGTGAATAAGGTAAACGATAACGTAAACGTGTATGAACTCTGCATAGCATATTTTAATAGTTTTTAAACATGTATAATATTGATTCATATTCTGGTTCCCACAAATATATTTCAATGTGTTCATAGATATTAACTAATAAAAAGAATTCAGAAATTTATATTAATGTTATTGTCTTAGTATATGCATATTTGATTGTGGGTTTAGTTTAAAGAAAGATTGTTAAATATATTAAGTTATAACCCTGCCATATACTCACATATTATTTGGAGAGTACTGCTAAGATTCTTATAAATATACTGACTATATATATATATATATGACAGTATATATATATATGTATATACTGTATATGTGTATGTATATATATATATATATATATATATATATATATATATATATATTATTTTGTTTGGTAAAATATATATATATATATATTATATATATATACACACACCTATAAATGATTATATATAGGTATAGATATATACTTTTTATTATTTGTTTAAAAATAATGTATATCAGACAGTGCTTATATCACTTTAACTGTACTTTTACTATTTATGTTGTGTTTTATGCAGCCTTTTTATTCTATCCCTAGCCTTTTAAGTGAGCTCTCAATCAACTCGTAATACACAAGCTATTTCCGTCAGGTGCAAAAAGCCGAAAATACCTGATATGCCTCACGTGCTGCAGTTAGTGCACCACTCAGAATCTAGCCCTTAATGGGGAAGGTAATCTCACCCACATTCCCCAATATGATTTTAGCTCTCAACCTATCCTTAACCATTATAGCATTCAGTTAAGTAATTTTTACTTGGTGCCCAATGATCTATAGTTCTTTGCTCTGACGAGGTGATCTAAGAGGTCTCAACAGTACAGTGAGGTCCCTAGAAAAGCAAATGTTATCATTACAGTTGTTCATCTAGCTATGCAGGTTGTAGATGTGAAAGACATAGACATACATTACAGCATAATGCTCAATAAAGCCCTCAAAGATTTGGTGTGATTTCTCTCCATGCTTGCGAGTTTTTGATCATCCGGCACTTCGGGGAAGGCAGCAAAGTATGCCTGTGAGAGTATTGAAAATCTGTCAATACTGATTCCATGCAAGCTTGAATCTGTTCAATTTTAGATGTGAAGAGCACTGTCAGTTGAATCACTATTGGATGTGTGTCCTGCAGCAATACTTCTAATCCAGCCTACATAATTCCTGGTTCTGGGTTGACTATGACCGGATGTTTAAATCACTTTTCATGTTGTTTCTGCAGGTAAGAAAAGTTTTGTTGTCTTAGTAAAGCTGCTATAGTATTTCTACATATTTTATGATTGTGATGATAAAGTCTATTATCACCGTCTAAATAAAACAGTAAGTCTCAAAAGATTTACTGGATTACTTACAATATCAAGTGGGAAAGGAAACTTTGATGTTGTGCGGTAAATTCTTATATAGCAACAAATGGCACATTAGAACAGTGATAGGAGTACAATTCAGTTGTGAACAAATGCAAATGTCCTGTTATTGTGCAAATGGTTTAGAAAAATAAAGTATATCTTTATGGTAGGGTATCATTTTGTAAGAAACATCAGAAGATCAGTTGTGTTGTTGTGTTGGATTGTTCAGGTACACAGTATCCTTCTTTTGCAAATTAACAGCAATTTTATTAATTTTGAGAAGAATTATATTGCATGTGCTTTTTTCACAGTAGTAAAGTCTGTTAACTAGCCCCAGAGCAACTGTTATAGTAAGAACTAAAATCCCTCAGAGTGCATGGATTTGAGAGAGTAACAATGTTTTATGCCAGCAGATGGTGCTATAAATTATTGTGTTTTTCGACAAAATTCTTAATAAGACGGCAAAACTGTTAGAAAGTTCTAGCAAGAAAAGTACCATTGACAAATTTTAAATGTGACTCAGTCATCAGCTAATACAAGAGTTCAAGCAATAAATATTACACAACACTGCAATTTTGAATATAAGCCCAAGCAAAACCAAGTAGTAAAAAATAAAAAACAATAAAAACAAACAAAAAAACCCCAAGAAAACTATTACAATTGAAATGTAGTGTAAGAATGCTAAACATAAACATACTGTACACCAAATATTAATGGACCAGATTATGAGTGGCACGAACAGTTATGTGCAAGCAATAAAGGGTTTATGGCAGCTGTTTGCGTGTCAGGTTTTCTGCTTGTATTACACATTGAAAGTAAACATGAATGCTTGAGTTCAATCGCGATTTATGCTAGAATAATTACTGCGTCTTCAGGGAAATTAATAATATCATAAATAATATAATAATAATAATAAAAAATATTATTATTAAAAAGTGAAAATCTTCTTGTTTGTAATTAACTAAATCAATAGAAATTATTGCATAAGCAATTGGCACATCTAGGCAAGTATCCCCGCTTGCCTTCACCCAAAAAAAACCTCCATATACATTGTTACCAATGCACTTGAGGATTCTAGGGTGCATTGGTAACAATGTATATGGTGTTTTTTTTGGGTGAAGGTAAGCGGGATAGTTGCCTAGATGTGTAAATTGCTTATGCAATAATTTCTATTGATTTACTTTTGTGATATGGAGGATTTTAAGTTCATGCTTTTATCTCCATCATAATTTTAATGAATTTTAATTAACTGTAATAAACAGGTAGGTGAAATGTTTTACTAAAGTGAGAGATAGCAAACAAATCTTAAGCCTTATCACAGATTTATATAACTCAGTATTTCTACAATACCCTGAAACTCTGGGTAATATAATGCAGATTTATAATCAGATTATGGCTCCTGTTCAGTTTAATATGAATTCTGACATGAAATCATCCTACAGCAACATGGATGTTTTTTTGAAAGCTATCCCAATTCAAATGAAGAAATGCAGTTTGAAATTTGAATTAGAAAATGCTATCAAAGAAAAATCTATGTATCTATTAATAGGTAAAATAGGTGTTTCATAGGATTTTCAATTGGGTTTCAGTAGGATTTTCTTAGACTTTCAGGGAAGCGAAATTTACTTGGTGAAAAAGAAAGCCGAACAAGACGGCTAATTAATTTAATATTGTTGATGACTTTAATATGACCAAATGCAAGTTTTTCACTTAACTTAATATCTATTCATGAAATGTGTGTAATATTTTAATATAATTCTTTATATTTCTAACTGCTTTTAACCATGCAAACATGAATGAAAATGTAGATGATTGTATTTAGTTAGCGTGATGTTTGTTAAAATTAGAAATGAGCTTACACAAGAACTGTAGGGAAAAGAAGATGAAGAAGAAGATTGAGAAAAATGTTGGGGTGAGAAATTTGTTCTGGGAGCGTAGGATATATTAGGACAATGCCTGAGTGCATAGAGGCAAAAAACAGGCAGCATATACAGTCTGAAGATGGCTGTCACCAGTTCAAATTTGGTGTTCCCGGGTTCGACTTTTAGTTTTATATGTGTCTTTTCTACTTCACCAGAGAGGAGCTGTTCAGTTAGGAGTTAAGTGAGTTGTATAGTGTTTCAGTTCTTTTGTAGGAAATGTCGGGCTTTTATTTTACACATAGGGCTCCATGTACTAAAGCGTCAATTTTCTCGCCGACAACGTGTCTTCTCGACTCGCTTGAACTCGCAGCTAGCGAGATGTTGCCCGCCCGCCATATGTACTAAAAACTATCCCAAAAAAAGGCGCGTCTAATCCGCATCGAGCACTGGCGAATGATTCATACATATGACGCCTCGCTATTTGCGAATGTACTATTAATCGCTTACAACCTGTCAGTCATGATTGTCCCACGTGACTGTAAGGTGTCAGAAACGTCAGCTTTGTCGCGGGAACATATTGCAGCACTATATAAAATCGATTTTATAAATTTTTTCAGACTGCATATTTCAAGAACTTGAAGCTTTACTGACTGTTATTCTTATCGATAAATTAAGTATGGCTACTTCTCGATCTGATTCACAGTCCAAATCGAAGAATCCCCACTTTTCACATCAGCAGAACCTGGTTCTTGTCGATATGGTGCTAGACTCGTATGACTATTTATTTGGTTGTCGTGCGAAGCAAACTTCTAGTATCCGTAAAAAAAGTATATGGACCCGGATAAGCGATGCTGTCAGTGCTCAGGGACCTGCGAAAAAAGGACGTTGACCAAATCAAAAAACGGTACAACGACATCAAAAGATTTTCAAAAGCCAAATTGGCAAAAGAAAAAAATTCAACTCGTGCTACCGGAGGTGGAACAGCTTATGTCGCTGATCTTAATGATTACGAGCAGAGACTGGTGCAGCATCTAGGCCCAGAAGTAATCGTCGGGATCACAGATGATTGTGATAGCGACCTAAGAGGTAAAACATTAATCGAATTACTATTATTTAAATTGAATGATGATCATATTGTAATTATCTAGTATAGTTGGTTTATCCAAATATCTATCTTGTAAAGATATTTTGTCAAATCAATTTTTTGGTGCGTCAATTTTGATTACGTTAAATCAATGCAGATTACTGCTAGATTTTTATATAGCTTAACCAATAACGTATGTAATGTAATATTCATGATCACAGATGATTGTGATAGCGACCGAAGATGTAAAACATTAATCAAATTACTATTATTTAAATTGACTGATGATCATATTGTAATTTTCCAGTGGAGTCGGTTTATAAAAATATTTAACATTTAATTATATTTTTGAAAATCAATTTTTATTGGCGACAATTTTGATTATGCAGAATATAGTCCTATTACTGCTTTATTTTTGTATAGCTTTAAAAATAACAATTCTTATCTAATTTACAGGATCAAAAGTGAGTAACCATTCAATTGTACACCTCTTTTAAATCAGTTGTAGGCGTTGATCTGATAGACCCTATTGTTTATTATGGTGCTCGCCACCTATTAGCTGGCGAGGGATTTTTAACGAGGTAGGTGCGGAGAAATTCATGAGCGTATAAATAGATAGTTTAGTAATTACTGTTTTGTGCGAGATTTATATCGAGCGAGTATTTTCTAGCTACAAAAAAGACAAGAATTCAAGAGTTGCGGACAAGTTCGCTCGACATTTGTTAATGTAAGGTTTTCAATGGATTCGTGGCATAGTACATACGGTTATTGATCCGCACGCAGAAATTTAGACGGAAATAGTCACGAAGACCTCGCAGACAGCTTAGTACATGGAGCCCATAGGCTGGATACCTTCGGAGGCTCTCTTCAGTTTATTAGAATCCTATTTTTATCTGTGACTTCCTATGATCCTATGAGTGCTTTGGCTTTAGCATCTTGTACCTTATCCAACATATTAGGCTGGTCTTGTTCTTTGGACTTTGCTATTTTTTGTCTCTTACAAACCCTGGATTGGCTGCACTAGTTTCTGCTTAGGGCCTTCTATACTCGTCCCTGATTTACTGCTGCCTCAGTGTCTGTTTGGTGTTTCAAGTCTCCATCTTTTCTATCTGAGAGTTAGCTTAGAATATTCTTTGCCTGTGGATCTCCATTGCAATACTAATTTCTTCCTCATATTATTTTTCCCGTACCTCCTGTACCTGAGAATCTATTCTTAGTATCCAGCCTCCTGCTAAACATGCTGCTTAACAATCTGCTCAAAGCATCCATCCTCCAACTCTTGTGTCTACCTCCCACTTGAAAGTGAGCTCCTTGCATCAAAATGTTAGCTACCATCTTTGTAAGTGAACATTTATCCTGCTAGACAGTTTTTCCCCATGATTCCAACCTTCAGCGGTTTTCTCCTGCACGAAGTCTGCTTAGAGTATCTAGCTTTCAGTGCCTGCACTTTTGCACTTGCACCGCTTTTTTTTCTGCACACATTAATTGCAGGAGGCTTCATAAATGGTCAACCTGTTGCTCCTATATTCTACCTGTGTCTTACCAGTAAAAATGTAATCTGTGTTTACCCTACAGCTCTTATGCCTCAAAGAGACAGTTCTGTGTATCCTTCTGGCAGCTTCTGTCCAAGCATTTTTCCATTTACTTACCAGAGTCCTGAAGGCATTTCTGTTAAAAGCAGCTAATTAAATTAAAACTAAGGACCTGGTAGCACTACCATGGGCAACACATGCTTAGGGTCTCTGAGCTCTGTCAAAACTCTGATATACTGAGAGAGTAATAGAATACAAAAGAGAGTGGGCACATTAATCTGAAATCAAATGAAACAGACATAGAGAGGTAAAGGAACAAAAAGTAGAAGTAAATAAATATCAGGAAAGGGAGAGGTGACATAGTGGGGAGAGAAATATGGGTTAGTCAAGCTGGCAATTTGAAATATGGAGATAGAAGAGAGAGATAATTATTGTCAACAGGTATATAGAATGAAGAACCATATGTGTGATTAAGAGACAAAAAGGGAGAAGAGAAAGATTGAAATAAAATTAGATAGAATAGAGAATAGTGACACAGTGGGGAGATAAATATGGAAGAATATAAGAAATAGTGTTAGGTATATTTTTTGTGGTAGTCACTTCCTAAAACAAGAAGAGCAAAACAGAGGCAACTAATCATGCAGATATTATTATTATTATTATTAATATTAACGATTATTTGTAGAGCGCCAACAGATTCCGCAGCGCTAATCATCTGGTGAATGGTGGAAAACAACAAGTATAATCCCACTCACTTGGTATAAAGCACAGATGTGTGTTAAATCAAACATGCTGGGACTTCAGAGTCACATGGCTAGCTCTCCTTTCAGTGTATACCTTCACATACACTCTAATGTGACTGGTGTATTCCCATTCGATGTCCGGATATAAAACCACACTGATTTGTTCCTCCCAAAACCATTGCTGGTCACAGGATGTGTGGTAAATATCTCTCTAACTTGCGAGGCAAAGGAATAAGAGATGATGTCTGTAAAGGAATGATTCCAGCTAAAAGAGAACGGGTACTTAAAATCTTTCTATTATAAACATTTCAGAAACGCGTTTCTCAGCTAACAATGTCGTTTCATCAGTGAGAAGAGATAGCTTGAAATGGCAAAATTGGATAGAACAGATAATCGTGCCACAGTGGGGAGAGAAATATGTAAGAATATAGAGAATAGTGTTTGGTATATTTTTTGGGGTTGCTGGAGACTATATAATTCTTGTTTTTTGCTTAAACGTCGCAAAGCTCAATTAATTAGAAGAAACTGGGTGAGCTTATTCAATGGGAGAAGTTTTTGCAGGAGTGTCCTTAATTAAATATCTTTCATGAGCTAAAGAAACAGTCAGAAAAGAATGAAAAAAAGAGACAGCAAGAGACATTTTTGGCTAGATTACAAGTGGAGCCCATTTATTACATGTGGCTGGTTATTGCTACTGCTGCTACGAGTTCAGACCGCTGGTTAATTTTCCAAAAGTGCCCCAATTGCCCCCAAAATACAATATAGTGTAGTTTATTAAAATTAAAATTTGATTTTTTTTTTTAAAATAAATGCATGAAGCCATTCTTAAGGCTTAAAGTGAGCGGGTCTGGGGTGAAAGGTGCCTTTGCATTGCGGTCTATAGGGAAATTTGTGTTCTTTATAAATATATATGTATATGCTTATATAATATGTGTATATACACATATTAACACATAAATATATATGTATATATTAATATACATATTTGAATTTTCTGCTCATCAATCCATGACTTACCCACTTGTCTTATTTGAGCAGCCAATCTGGACTTGTTAATGGAGTAAACATAGCTAGCCACTGCCATCTCTGCGGAAGTCTATTGAGGATATATGTAGCAGTGTTATGGTCACTAATTAACAGGACTGGAAAGTCCACAATTTTTTTTAAAGAGATTCAAATTAATATGGTATATGGCCAGGTGGTAGACTGGGAAGGGCCCAGATATTTATATGTATGTTTGTGTATGTGTATTAGTGTTTGTGTATATGTGTATGTACAGTATGAAGATGAAAATTGTTTTAAAAAATATTACCACACAAAATCATAGTTTGGAAAGCTTGTGGAGGTATTTTCATATTATTTTTACATGGGGCAAGAATAGGGCTATCCCAGTTATGGCTATACATTTAAATACTTTTTTTCCTTCACTACTTGTAGCACAAGACTGCCTTAACATTCTTTACATTTTAATTTTAAAAGCAAACAATATAATTTAAAGGCCTTCAAGCCTTAGAGCACCTTCGGCTTGGCACTCAAGCAATAACCGTCATGAGTTTTACAGTGCCCCCCCTAGAAGTGAGGGATTTAGGGCATGTGTTCTGACATCCAGATGTTAGTGCGCGCTAGGCTTTCACTCGAGCACTAATATATAACTTTTAACTTGTAATATGAGAGCAAAAATATTATTTAACTTGAAAAAAAGCTCCACTTGTAATCCAGGTCATTATATTACAGTGTCTAAATGTTTGCTGTTCCTTTAATATGAACCTTTTTTAAACCCTTAATGACATAGACATAACCTGTAGGCACATGTCCTTAAGGTGTATTTGTCCCCTTAATAGGGTTTGTTTCGATGAAAGAGGAGAGGACGCTCTTTTACAACATCCCTCACTTCTGGCGGTATTGGGTGCTAGTGGGGAGAGCTGCACTATTTAACCCTTCCAATTGAAAGCAGGGTACATCAGTTGTTGTTAATGGCTTAAAGGGACACTCAATCAAAATTAAATTTTCATTATTCAGAAAGAACATGCCATTTTAAACAACTTTCCAATTTACTTCCATTAACTAAATGTGCACAGTCTTTTTATATTTAAACTTTTTGAGTCACCAGCTCCTACTGAGCATGTGCAAGAATAAATGTGTATGCATTTCTGAATGGCTGATGGCTGTCACATGGTACGTGTATGCATTTATGATTGGCTGATGGCATGATGGCATGGTACAGGGGGAGTGGAAAAAGACGTAACTTTTAAAATTGTCAGAAAAAAAAAAATCTACTACTCATTTAAAGTTCAGACTAAGAGGCCCATTTATCAAGCTCCGTATGGAGCTTGTGGGCCTGTGTTTCTGGAGAGTCTTCAGACTCGCCAGAAACAGCAGTTATGAAGCAGCGGTCTAAAGACCACTGCTTTATAACCCTGTCCACCTGCTCTGAGCAGGCGGACAGGAATCGCCACAATTCAACCCGATCGAGTACGATCGGGTTGATTGACACCTCCCTGCTGGCGGCCCATTGGCCGCGAATCTGCAGGGGGTGGCGTTGCACCAGCAGCTCTTGTGAGATGCTGGTGCAATGCTGAATACGGAGAGCGTATTGCTCTCCGCATTCAGCGAGGTCTTGCGGACCTGATCCACACTGTCGGATCAGGTCCGCAAGACCTTTGATAATTTGGCCTCTATGTGCTACTGCATCATTGTCTTGTTATCTTGCATTTGTTGATTATGCAAATCTCCTGTGTTGACTGGTCCTTTAATTGTGATTTGAAATGGTCTCATTGAAAAATTAGCCCTATAATATATTTGGCAAACCCGCCTGTGAAGTTTCTTATATATATTGGCATAGCATAATCAAATGATATAGTAGCACTTCCTACATATAGAGCAAAGGAGGAGGGCAATATTTTTTCATGTTAATGAGTAACAGCATTTATTTTATTGCACAATAGGAATATTCATAAGGTTAAGATTCTAGTAGAGCCAGATGTATTTAAACAACTGGAAAACAGACACTGCAAGCTTAATAAATATAACATTATACAGATTTACTTTCTGATATAAATAGATATAGATTTAAAAAAATGTAATGTATAAGATAACTGCCACTACAATATGTTTGGAGCTTTACAGCTATTATACTGTTTTATTCAGCATTTACATGCAATATTTTATCTTTTGAAAAGATATGTAATGGAAATATATTTTCCTCTTTCTCCAAGGAAATATAACAAGGTCTTCAAATACCACATGGTGGTCATTTTTTTTTGCATATGCCACCCACATTGTGTTATCCATTAAAAAGAAACATTTAAATGTCTTGGCAGTGAAGGCAAAATCTGCTTCAGAAAAATACCATTTACCTTATTTATTATTAATATTTAACAGTAATGTCTGGTTAACAGGCATTCTATTGAGATACCTCAATGTACCTTTGTAACTCAGCTTATCCAAAGCTCATGCAAAACCAATCATTTTGGACTTTCTTAACCTACCTTTTAAATTCCAGTGAGAAAGTAAAAACAAAAATATGAGTTTCCAAGTAAATTAAATAAGGAATTTTGTTTATTGTAATTGGATTTTTTTTCTTTGTTAAAGAATCACTTCTCATTTAATTTTACTCCGGGATATACTGGATCTACCAACCTAATTTTTTATCTATATTCTATTGCATAACTAATGTTTATTAATCTTTTATGACAAATTTATTGAGAGAATATAATATTAATTATCCACCATTCAAATAAATGACCTGTCAACAAACTTCCTGTTTGCATTTAACTTTAATAAATAGTTATGTGAAAGGTTTTACTAAATACAGAAATCCCCAAAAATGTGTAGATTGTTAAGCCTTATCACATATTTATATAGCTCAGTATTTCTAAAACACCCTGGAACTCTGGGTAATATAATGCAAATATATAGAGCTTGATTATAGGTGGAGCTAAAGTGAAAGACGTGTTAATAAAATCTTTAAATAGCATTATTCTTCACTCTGAAGAAAATATTTTAAATATATATATATATTTGCATAAAGTCCTGTGCAAAAAATGCTGTAAAGTAAGAATGTTTAAAAAATACAAATGTGAATAGTTTATTTTTTTGTTTATCAACTAACAAAATGCAAAGTGAGTGAGCAGAAGAAACATCTTAATAAAATCAATATTTGGTGTGATCACCCTTTTCAATTCTTCAATGTACTGTACACGTGCGCAAAGTCAGGGATTTTTTAGTCATATTAGTCTTAAAGCCCTTTACACTCCCTCCCCTCTAAACCCCTCTCCCTCATCCCCCCTCCCTGCAGCTCTCAACTTTACTTTTCTGCAGCATAGCAATCCCACCTGCTCCCACCCCCCTCCAGCGATGGGCCGCCCACCCGCATCCCTCCTAACCCTCCCACACCACCAACTTAGCAGCGTAGCGGTCCCACCCACTCCCACCCCCCTCCAGCAATGATCCCCCCAGCCGCCTCCCTCCTAACCCTTCCACATTAGGCCTCATTGCCTTTCTCGCGCAGACATGCACCAGTGATCCTCATGCGCCACTACTTATCCTTAAAGGGATAGGAAAGTCAAAATTAAACTTGCATGATTCAGATAGAACATATAATTTTAAGACATTTTTAAATTCAATTCTAGAGGTCAATTCGCCTAATGACAACTGGAATACAGATTGCAAAAAAAATAAAAATAAAGTTTAAAACTGTTAAAAAAACAATGGAATGTAGGAATTAATAATTTCTACATAGACAATGGCATTGTCCCTAGAGATTTAAAATTAAAAATCTTCTCCACCAACAGACTGCCGGTGGGCAACTCACCAATATGGCCACTGAATTACACTGCTCCGTGTTTAATATCTACTTATAGGATAGCTTGTGGCCGAATACTAAGCCATCCAGACCTCACTTGGCAATAGGCGTGCCTAGGAAACTTCTAGGATAAAGACTCTCCAACTCTTGGCTACCGAGAAGTAATTTAACTCTAACCTAGCTCAGGAAAACATATCCCTGTTTGTATGACACAATTTTTTGGTACTATGTTTTCTAGTTATTAATAGCTTCCAAAAGAGAATAGCTTAAATATAAACCTGTTAGAATGTTTATAGTAGTTTTAGGTTTCACTTATATCTGAAAACAAAGTCTCCCTATATGCCTAAGTCAAGATTTTCTGTCTGGCTTGATAGTGCTGCTGTCTTAGAGATCTCAGAGAAGCATAGACTGAGTAGACATGCTTTGAATTTAACCAGCTGTCTCATATAACCTTGTTAATATAATAGAATATTTTTTGTTGTGTTTGGTTTGTAAACTTATATAATAATAATAACTAGTATTTATATAGCGCCTTTCTCCCAGTGGGACTCAAATCGCTTTTTCAGCGCTCGCTCTCGGAATTAACCAAATCGGCAGCTGAATAGTAATAGTTGTTTATGAGACTGGTGAAATACTTATGACAGTGTTTAAGCTTGCACAACACTCATAGTTATCAAGGTTATATAGGTTCTTATTATCATCTTTAGCTTTTTAATGAAGTCCACATACACATTTATAGTTGCTACTTAGCAAAAGGTTAAGTCCATATTTTGAGGTAGATTTACCAAGTGTCGGGTGGACATGATCTGTTGTAGCGGATCATGTCCGCCCTGTGGACATCACTAAATGCCGACAGCATACGATGTCTGCATTAAACATTGCACAAGTATTTCTGGTAAAATGCTTGTGCAATGCCACCCCCAATAGCAGGGGGTGTCAATCCTCCCAATCGTATCCAATCGGGATGATTGCTGTCCACCACCTCAGAGGTGGCGGGTGAGTTAAGGAGCAGCGGTCTTACGACCGCTGCTTCTTAACTTTTGTTTCTGGCGAGCCCAAAGGCTCGCGCAGAAACAGTTGCATCAGCAGCATAATAAATCTACCCCTTTATGTCTACCTCTCTAAATTAAGGACTATAGTAGTAATTTGTTTTCTTATATAGTGTGTTTTTAGACGTATCACTCACACTAGTGTTGTTTTTACGCCAGAATGTTTTCCAATCTGGGGAATCCATGGTGCAGATTAATACTACCTGTGATGCATTACTCTATCTGCCCCTATATGCTATTTGAGTTGTATAGGTGGAACTTAATTTTCTAATGCTGTGACCTATAGTTCCACCACAAATTGCTATCCCAGATCACTTTAGTAATTATTTATTTCAGAGATAAGCTCTTTTTCAAATTTCAAAATTATTTTTGCTCTGCTCTTTTCATTTGTTGTATCCTACATCTTAACTATGTTTTGCTCCACCATTTCAAGGATTCAGTTTGTTTAGTAACCTCAGACATTAGACTTATTAATCCTATACACAGATGTTTTCCTCTTATATTGTCGTTTTGAAATTTTATGTACAGATAGAGTATACTCATAGGGCAAGATTACAAATCTAAATTTACCGTTAGCAAAACACCGCAAGGGCATGGGATCCACTCGTATTACAAGTTGCAAAAAATATATTTTTTTTTTGCTAGCGGTAGCCCAAGAATCTCAAACATTGCTAGCGGAGTTTTGGCTTGCACGTGCATGTGTTCTTCCATTGAAATCAATGGGGGAAAAAAAAACTAAAACCCTACTCGCAAAACTAACAAAAAAAGTGAAAAAAGCCCATCCTAGCATAAGCACCTAGCCTAATAACCCCTAATCTGCAATCCCCCACAACACAAATATTAAATAAAAGTATTAACCCCTAAACCACCATCCCCCACATTGCAAGCTATCTAAATAAAATCCATACCCTTAAACTGCCACCCCCCACAATGAAAACTATCTAAATAAATTATTAACCCCTAAACCGCCACCCCCCCACAATGCACAGTAATAAACTAATAACTAAACCCCCTAACCTAACATCCCTAAACTTCACCCCAATTAAAATACCCATAAAATAAAATATAAACCTAAACTTACCCTAAAATAACATAACATTACAAAAAATAAAAAACCCTAACCTTTACAAAAAATAAAAAAACCTTTTACACAAGGGGTTAATAAATTATTTAGATAGTTTGCCATGTGGGGGGATGATGGGTTAGTGGTTAATTTATTTAGATAATTTGTTTTGTGGGGGATGGCGGTTTAGGGGTTACTAATTTATTCAGATAGTTTGCAATGTGGGGGTGGTGGTTTAGGGGTTTATACTTTTATTTAGTGTTTGCAATTTGGGGGGATGGCTGTTTAGGGTTTAATATTGTAGTTTATGGGTGTGTGTACTTTTAATGTATTTTTGTTGTGTTTTGTGCAACTTTTTAGTTTCGGAAAACACTTTACCAGAGCTCTTTGATTGTGGTATGGATTGATGCGGAAAGGACTATTATGCTAGCACAATGGCGATTTCTCCCAACTTGTAATATCAGCGGTAGAAAAATGAATTGCGAAATCGATGTTGCGCTAGAGCAAAGTCTGTTGCGAATCACTTGCAATCTGGCCCATATTTTGCAGAGGGTTTCACTGCTTGTGATCTGAAAGATGATTTATAATATATCAATCACTTGATTGAGCTTGAAAATAGTTAAAGAACCTATTTTGTAGTCTCCTTTGTTAGTTAACTTGTTTATTTGTTTTAAAAGAAATAATGAAAAGCATGGGTTATTTATCATTGCACATACTAGTGCTAACAATACCACAATGGATAGAAAAAAAATTAAATGTGTTTTCATTAAATATACTCCAGCGCAAAATATATTGTAAAGTATAACACATTTGTTTTATATAAATCTTTCCTGATTTTTCATCTGTTTATTACAATTTTCTCGATGCCTAATGCTTTGAAGTGCATTAGAATTCTCTACTTTTTCCTTTTATGATAGAGTGTATACATGCTCTACCTTATTTATTACAAATTCAGGTACATTAGAAACTTCTTACTGTTTAGATTGTGACTGCCACTTTAGTTTCACTGTATGTGATAATTATATCTTTATCTAGATGATTGATATTTATTTTTAGAATTATGGATACATATATATTTTCTCTATCAAAATGCAAATATAACGAAGAAAAGCGATTTATACCCAGTTTTTTGGAATGTATCTCAACACACAATTTTTCTTGTATTTGATAACAAATTTTATCTGCAAACCTGTGGCACTGCAATGTGCTCAGCATGTGCACCAACATATGCTAACTTATATCTGGGATGGTGGGAAATCAGCCAGGTAGTTAATGAATATATATCTAAATACACACAATAGATGTCATCAATATACCTAAAAAAGTAATAATTCTTTAGGAATAGCTCATTTGAAGACTTAAATGAATTTATCACAACTTTGAATAATAAAGATATAGGTCTGACATTAACATATGTTCAAGATTTAAAATGTGTAAACATTTTAGATTTGACTGTACAAAAATCACATGACAATAAGATTCATACAGAGGTGTATAAAAAATGTACAGCTACCAAAAGTACTTTATTAGCTACAAGCAATGACTCGCCATTCACCATAAAGGGTTTACCAACAGGATAATATTTACAAATAATGAGAAATTGGTCTGATATTGTTTCTTTTATGAAAGCAGCAAAGGAATTGCAACACAGATTATTGTTAAGGGGATATTCAAACAAGTATCTGATTAAAGTCTACCATTTTAACAAGGAGGATCTCCATAGACCCAAAAGGAAAGGTAAATTGGGGGCTGGGGATAAAGCTAGATTTATTAGCACTAATTTATATATTGAACAACATCATCCCTGTTCAAAAGTGTATTGCATTAATCAATATAGTGTTTTTCTAACTCTATAAATTTGATTGGGACTTTGAACTCTCTGAAATTGTAATTTGTTTATCATTAAACAATAGGCCTGGTTTTGATAGGTTGAAAAATAGACATTTTCATTATACTATAAAGTTAATGGATTGAGAAATGTAATATTATCAATACCAATATCTAAGTGATTATAGTTTTTTTCTGATATTTAATTTAATGGTCCATTTCTTTAAATTATTAGGATCTTCTTTGGAATTTTATGATCAATTTCTATAATGTCATAAGACTGTCAAATGGATTTTATACAATTTTGGATTTGAAAAAGGCCTGTATACGGGTTGAAATGTGTTATCCTTTTTAATTGTATTCCTTTTCCACTTTTCCTCTCTTTTTTTTGTACCCTTATGCAGCTCTGGAAGGGTGTCCCCAGCTGACACTAACAATTCCAGTTATAGGCAAGGAAAGCTGGGACTCCTTTGAAGGAGTGACATTTTAGGATATTAAATAGGTTTCCCTTTTTCAGCTTGTCTGGTTTGCATAAGAGGATTTTTCCCGCTGGAAGACTTTTTGAAGATGAAGGGATATTTGTTCCTTAGGGAGTAATTACAGACAACCTTACTTTAAAAGAGTTTATCAATTATTAGCTGATTGTTTTGTGTAGATTTTAATCCATATAAGTAAAAGTTAAGTTTTAAAGGGGTATCTATCGATCTATCTATCTATCTATTGGGTACTTATAGAGCGTGAACTAATCACCCGTGAAGTTCTCAAGGAACTGAGGGAAAGCATATAGGAGGAGGGTGGGGATGGGCGTTCAGTCAAAGAGCCAGGTTTTGAGTTCCTTTCTGAACTTTGTAAGGGAGGTGGATTGTTTGAGGTGCATCGGGAGGGTGTTTCATGTCTTTGCTGCCATGTGGGAGAAGGATCTTCCGCCCGCTGTGGATTTGCTGATGCAGGGGATGACTGCGAGTGCTTGGTCGGCCGATTGGAGTTGTCTGGTGGGGGTGCAGAAATGTACGTAGTGGGTAGTAACAGTGCACCATTAAAACTCTGTTTGACTCCCCTTTTTTAACTTTTGAACTGGAATGTGGAATCATGTTGCCTAAATCAAAGTAAGGCAAAAATAACTGAATGCAGGGGAGAAACTCTAATATCAAAATGTCTATTTTCAGTAAGAAGGACACCGATGGTTAATGAAACAGTAAGTTTATGATGCCTAATTTTAAACTCCAGATGCTGATCATAAGTAGTAGAGACCCTCATAGAATATGTTTTCTGAAAGAAAGGAATTAAATATTTTTGCACATGAATATATAACACTACTGCAGCACCAGAATTAAAGGAACACTAAAGTCAAAATTAAACTGACATGATTCAGATAGAGGGGCCGAATTATCATTGTGCGAGCAGACATGATACGATATTGTGGATCATGTCTGCTGCACATCTATAAATGCCGACAGCATACGCTCTCAGCATTTATCATTGCACCCGCAGTTCTTGTGAACTGCTGGTGCAATACCGCCCCCTGCAAATTCACGGCCAATCTGCTGCTAGCAGGGGGTGTCAATTAATCCGATCGTATTCGATCGGGCTGATTTCTGTACTCCGCCTCAGAGCAAATCTAAATTTACCGTTAGCAAAACACCGCAAGGGCATGGGATCCACTCGTATTACAAGTTGCAAAAAATATTTTTTTTTTTTGCTAGCGGTAGCCCAAGAATCGCAAACATTGCTAGCGGAGTTTTGGCGTGCACGTGCATGTGTTCTTCCATTGAAATCAATGGGGGAAAAAAAAACTAAAACCCTACTCGCAAAACTAACAAAAAAAGTGAAAAAAGCCCATCCTAGCATAAGCACCTAGCCTAATAACCCCTAATCTGCAATCCCCCACAACACAAATATTAAATAAAAGTATTAACCCCTAAACCACCATCCCCCACATTGCAAGCTATCTAAATAAAATCCATACCCTTAAACTGCCACCCCCACAATGAAAACTATCTAAATAAATTATTAACCCCTAAACCGCCACCCCCCCACAATGCACAGTAATAAACTAATAACTAAACCCCCTAACCTAACATCCCTAAACTTCACCCCAATTAAAATACCCATAAAATAAAATATAAACCTAAACTTACCCTAAAATAACATAACATTACAAAAAATAAAAAACCCTAACCTTTACAAAAAATAAAAAAACCTTTTACACAAGGGGTTAATAAATTATTTAGATAGTTTGCCATGTGGGGGGATGATGGGTTAGTGGTTAATTTATTTAGATAATTTGTTTTGCGGGGGATGGCGGTTTAGGGGTTACTAATTTATTCAGATAGTTTGCAATGTGGGGGTGGTGGTTTAGGGGTTTATACTTTTATTTAGTGTTTGCAATTTGGGGGGATGGCTGTTTAGGGTTTAATATTGTAGTTTATGGGTGTGTGTACTTTTAATGTATTTTTGTTGTGTTTTGTGCAACTTTTTAGTTTCGGAAAACACTTTACCAGAGCTCTTTGATTGTGGTATGGATTGATGCGGAAAGGACTATTATGCTAGCACAATGGCGATTTCTCCCAACTTGTAATATCAGCGGTAGAAAAATGAATTGCGAAATCGATGTTGCGCTAGAGCAAAGTCTGTTGCGAATCACTTGCAATCTGGCCCATATTTTGCAGAGGGTTTCACTGCTTGTGATCTGAAAGATGATTTATAATATATCAATCACTTGATTGAGCTTGAAAATAGTTAAAGAACCTATTTTGTAGTCTCCTTTGTTAGTTAACTTGTTTATTTGTTTTAAAAGAAATAATGAAAAGCATGGGTTATTTATCATTGCACATACTAGTGCTAACAATACCACAATGGATAGAAAAAAAATTAAATGTGTTTTCATTAAATATACTCCAGCGCAAAATATATTGTAAAGTATAACACATTTGTTTTATATAAATCTTTCCTGATTTTTCATCTGTTTATTACAATTTTCTCGATGCCTAATGCTTTGAAGTGTATTAGAATTCTCTACTTTTTCCTTTTATGATAGAGTGTATACATGCTCTACCTTATTTATTACAAATTCAGGTACATTAGAAACTTCTTACTGTTTAGATTGTGACTGCCACTTTAGTTTCACTGTATGTGATAATTATATCTTTATCTAGATGATTGATATTTATTTTTAGAATTATGGATACATATATATTTTCTCTATCAAAATGCAAATATAACGAAGAAAAGCGATTTATACCCAGTTTTTTGGAATGTATCTCAACACACAATTTTTCTTGTATTTGATAACAAATTTTATCTGCAAACCTGTGGCACTGCCATGTGCTCAGCATGTGCACCAACATATGCTAACTTATATCTGGGATGGTGGGAAATCAGCCAGGTAGTTAATGAATATATATCTAAATACACACAATAGATGTCATCAATATACCTAAAAAAGTAATAATTCTTTAGGAATAGCTCATTTGAAGACTTAAATGAATTTATCACAACTTTGAATAATAAAGATATAGGTCTGACATTAACATATGTTCAAGATTTAAAATGTGTAAACATTTTAGATTTGACTGTACAAAAATCACATGACAATAAGATTCATACAGAGGTGTATAAAAAATGTACAGCTACCAAAAGTACTTTATTAGCTACAAGCAATGACTCGCCATTCACCATAAAGGGTTTACCAACAGGATAATATTTACAAATAATGAGAAATTGGTCTGATATTGTTTCTTTTATGAAAGCAGCAAAGGAATTGCAACACAGATTATTGTTAAGGGGATATTCAAACAAGTATCTGATTAAAGTCTACCATTTTAACAAGGAGGATCTCCATAGACCCAAAAGGAAAGGTAAATTGGGGGCTGGGGATAAAGCTAGATTTATTAGCACTAATTTATATATTGAACAACATCATCCCTGTTCAAAAGTGTATTGCATTAATCAATATAGTGTTTTTCTAACTCTATAAATTTGATTGGGACTTTGAACTCTCTGAAATTGTAATTTGTTTATCATTAAACAATAGGCCTGGTTTTGATAGGTTGAAAAATAGACATTTTCATTATACTATAAAGTTAATGGATTGAGAAATGTAATATTATCAATACCAATATCTAAGTGATTATAGTTTTTTTCTGATATTTAATTTAATGGTCCATTTCTTTAAATTATTAGGATCTTCTTTGGAATTTTATGATCAATTTCTATAATGTCATAAGACTGTCAAATGGATTTTATACAATTTTGGATTTGAAAAAGGCCTGTATACGGGTTGAAATGTGTTATCCTTTTTAATTGTATTCCTTTTCCACTTTTCCTCTCTTTTTTTTGTACCCTTATGCAGCTCTGGAAGGGTGTCCCCAGCTGACACTAACAATTCCAGTTATAGGCAAGGAAAGCTGGGACTCCTTTGAAGGAGTGACATTTTAGGATATTAAATAGGTTTCCCTTTTTCAGCTTGTCTGGTTTGCATAAGAGGATTTTTCCCGCTGGAAGACTTTTTGAAGATGAAGGGATATTTGTTCCTTAGGGAGTAATTACAGACAACCTTACTTTAAAAGAGTTTATCAATTATTAGCTGATTGTTTTGTGTAGATTTTAATCCATATAAGTAAAAGTTAAGTTTTAAAGGGGTATCTATCGATCTATCTATCTATCTATTGGGTACTTATAGAGTGTGAACTAATCACCCGTGAGGTTCTCAAGGAACTGAGGGAAAGCATATAGGAGGAGGGGGGGATGGGCGTTCAGTCAAAGAGCCAGGTTTTGAGTTCCTTTCTGAACTTTGTAAGGGAGGTGGATTGTTTGAGGTGCATCGGGAGGGTGTTTCATGTCTTTGCTGCCATGTGGGAGAAGGATCTTCCGCCCGCTGTGGATTTGCTGATGCAGGGGATGACTGCGAGTGCTTGGTCGGCCGATTGGAGTTGTCTGGTGGGGGTGTAGAAATTTACGTAGTGGGTAGTAACAGTGCACCATTAAAACTCTGTTTGACTCCCCTTTTTTAACTTTTGAACTGGAATGTGGAATCATGTTGCCTAAATCAAAGTAAGGCAAAAATAACTGAATGCAGGGGAGAAACTGTAATATCAAAATGTCTATTTTCAGTAAGAAGGACACCGATGGTTAATGAAACAGTAAGTTTACGATGCCTAATTTTAAACTCCAGATGCTGATCATAAGTAGTAGAGACCCTCATAGAATATGTTTTCTGAAAGAAAGGAATTAAATATTTTTGCACATGAATATATAACACTACTGCAGCACCAGAATTAAAGGAACACTAAAGTCAAAATTAAACTGACATGATTCAGATAGAGGGGCCGAATTATCATTGTGCGAGCAGACATGATACGATATTGTGGATCATGTCTGCTGCACATCTATAAATGCCGACAGCATACGCTGTGATATGTGTGAATAAATTTGTCTCACAAACTTTAGAGAAAAATAAAATAAAGGGAATGTAGCTCTATTCTTGTAAACAGCAAATATATATAACTTAATATACTCGCATGCACAAGGTGAGCATTTACTTTAGTAATTGAAATGAAAGTATGGGCTATACCTCTATGAATGTTAATAATAATTCTTATGTGAGAAGCTTATATAGCTTCTACTATATAAACAATGATTCGTTTATGATCAAAGAAAAAATGAGAAAAAATTCCTTTAAATTCAGGATATGAAATAAGTTGATAAAGTTCAAATCTTAGTAAAGTAATGTTCAAATAACTTTCCTTTAGTTTCACGCACTCACACAAACACTCTAAAATATATATACAATGATTCAACACACACGCAATATTGAGCAGCAAGGTGGAGGTTAATTCAGTGAAAATACAGCTCAGGTAAGTAATGACACTTAGCGTTATATTTGTAAACCTTAAACTTTGTATACAATACGATACCAATACCAGCGTGGTGATAAGACCAGATTTCCCCAGAAACGATGGTGAAGCGTGGAGAGCGGTATTAGCAGCAGAGTATATACTAAACCGGAGAATATTAGAAAGCGGCGTCCGGTAGCAGCATGTGTGAGTGCGGCTTCAGCTGTGAGTGATAGAGTTCCGGAAGCGTAGGAATATGATTAGAAGTAACGGTCCCAAAAAAGGAATCAGGAAAGAAGTGCAGCAAACTTTGAGTACAAACAGCCTTCAAAAATTATTAAATACTTTAGACCTGAAAGGGAAAATAAATTGCTTGAAATGAGCAATAGCAAAGGATGAGAGAATCCACTTTAATTTTCAGGCACTGAGTAATGGAGAAGCACTTCCTTAAATAGGAGGAAGTGCTGATAGTCAGAAAGTCTTAAAGGGATATCACATCCCCCCCTTCTCAGGGAATCACCCCCGGGGATTCCAGACCAGGTTTAAGGGGGTAACGATGATGGAATGACTTCACCAGACGAGGGGCATGAACTTCCGAATGAAGATGCCAGGAATCATCCTCTGGACCATAACCCTTCCATCTGATAAGATATTCTAATCTTTGTCGTCGAATCCTAGAATCCAATATAGATTCAACTTCAAATTCCTCTGGAAGATCCACTGAGATAGGAGGTGGAAGATCAACTGTCGTACGTGTCATTGAATCAAAAGGTTTTAGTAATGAAATATGAAAAGTGGGATGAAACTTGTAGTCCTTGGGTAACGTGAGTTTGACCACATTGGGATTTATTACCTGCTCCACAGGGTAAGGTCCCAGAAATTGGTTAGCCAATTTCTTGCTAGGGACCTGAAGTTTGAGGTTTTTAGTAGAGAGTAATACTAGGTCACCTATTTTATATTCAGGTCCAATTGAATGTTTCCGATCATAGTATTTCTTTTGGTATTCCTTAGCTTCAGCTAGATGTTTTTTCAATACTCTTAATCGATCTTGAAGCTTGGAAGAAAAATCTAAAGCTGAAGGGGAATTTACTGTTTTGTGGGACAAGGTTATGGTATTAGGATGGTACCCATAAGTTGCGAAGAAGGGGGATGTTTTGGTTGAGGAACAGAATGAATTATTATGAGTAAATTCAGCCATAGGAAGGTAAATTAGCCAGTCATCTTGTAAATGTGAAATATAAGAACGTAAAAAGTGTTCAATAGTCTGGTTGAGTCTTTCTGTCAAGCCATTTGTCTGAGGATGAAAAGCAGTAGTGTAGCGATGATCAATTTTCAGTAATTTACACAAAGATCTCCAGAACGAAGAGGTGAATTGGGTACCCCTGTCAGTAATAATATTAGAGGGTAAACCATGTAGTCTTACAACCTGATCAAGAAATACTTTAGCTGTAGTCATGGCAGTTGGTAATCCCTTAAGTGGAATAAAATGAGCCAGTCTTGTTAAATGGTCGACTACTACCATGATAGTGTTATATTGTTGTGATGCAGGTAACTCAACTATAAAATCCATGGCAATAGTACTCCATGGTTTATCTGGAATGGGCAGAGGCCTAAGTAACCCTATGGGTTTTTTATGTTCAATTTTATTTCTAGCACAATTCTCACACCTAGAGACATAATCATAAATGTATTTATTCATTCCTGGCCACCAAAACTTACGACGGGTAAGTTCAATGGTTTTCTGTATCCCTGGGTGACCAGATATGGTGTCATCATGGGTATGTGTGAGAATGGAAGATCTTATTTTCTCAGGTATGTATAACTTTTCTTCATGATAAAAAAGACCTGTAGTAGGATCTTTGGAACAATTTTGTAATGGTATTGAATCATGTTTTAGAGCGTTGTAAATCTCTTCTTCTAAAGGTGTTAAAGTACCTATTATCTTTTCTGGTGGAATAGTGAAGTTAGGTTGTTCATGTGGAAGTAACTCATAAATACGTGAAAGTGCATCTGCCTTTGTGTTTTGACTCCCAGGTTTATAAGTTATTAGAAAGTTAAAGCGAGCTAGAAAGAGTGACCATCTTGCTTGCCTTGCTGTTAAAGTCTTATTCTTTTTTAAGTATTCTAAATTTTTATGATCAGTATATATAAGGAATGGAATTACTGATCCTTCTAGTAGGTGTCTCCATTGTTCTAGAGAACACTTAATAGCAAGGAGTTCTTTGTCTCCAACACTATAGTTAGCTTCAGCACAAGTTAACGTTCTTGAATAGAACGCAATGGGATGAACTTCACCTGTCTCCTTATTTTGTTGGGAAAGAACAGCCCCTATGCCTGTATTAGATGCATCAACTTCCAACAGGAACTGTTGATCAAATTTAGGCAGTGTTAGTATTGGAGCTGTTGTGAACATTTCCTTAAGACTATCAAAAGTCTTCTGGGCTTGTTCAGACCACTTAAATCGCTGTTTTATGCTAGTTAATTGTGTTAATGGTTTTATCACTGAGGAGAAGTTTTTTATAAATTTACGGTAATAATTTGCGAAACCAATAAATCGCTGTAATGCTTTTACTGTAGTGGGTTTAGGCCAGTCTTTAATAGCGGATACTTTTTCAGGATCCATTTCTATTTTGTTTGGGGTAATTATATAACCCAAAAATTTTATTTTTGAGACATGAAAAACACATTTTTCTAGCTTAGCATATAACTTATGCTCCTTGAGTCGAGTAAGAACCCACCTAACATGTTTTTCATGTTCTATGGGAGATTTCGAATAAATCAGAATATCATCTAGATATATGATGACACAGATATCCATTAGATCATGAAAAATCTCGTTGATAAAATGTTGGAAGGTTGCGGGAGCATTGCTCAAACCAAAGGGCATTACGTTATACTGGAAAAGACCATAGCGGGTTCTGAACGCGGTTTTCCATTCGTGCCCTTCCTTTATGCGAATAAGATTATAAGCGCCCTTTAGATCTAATTTCGAGTAGATCGTGGCCTCATTTAATCTTTCGAGTAACTCTGGTATGAGAGGTAAAGGATACCTATTTTTAATTGTTATTTCATTCAATGCCCTGTAGTCTATAATGGGTCTTATTGTCCCATCTTTGTTGCGTACTAAAAATAATCCTGCAGCAGCAGGGGATGTTGAGTGTGAGATGAACCCTTTTCGCAAGTTTTCATCTAAATATGATCTTAGATATACCAATTCTTCTTGCGAAAGAGGGTAAATCTTACCATGTGGTATCTGAGATCCCGGTATTAAATCAATGGGACAGTCAAATTCCCTATGTGGTGGGAGGTTTTCTGCCTCCTTGAGGTCAAATACCTCTGCCAGGTCCTGATAAATTTGTGGTAGTTCATGTTCTATAGTAGAGATTACCTGATAGGGAAAACAAGTCTTTATACAATAATCAGAGTCAAATTTTATTTGTTGTGATGACCAGTCAATATGAGGATTATGTATTTGTAACCAGTTGAAACCTAAGATAATAATATGCATGTAGATAGGTATGAGGTCAAAAGTAATATATTCAGAATGTCCTTGGTCAGTTGTTATGAGTAAAGGGATTGTCTGATGAGTAATGGGGCCCTGTTGTATAATAGAACCATCAATAAGTTTAACAGAAACAGGATGTGTCTTGACAACAGTTGGAATTTTATTGAGCTTAACATATGCTATGTCTATATAGTTTCCTGACGCCCCAGAATCAATCAAAGCGTTAGAGCGCACGTTTTTCTGATCCCACTGTAAAGAAAAAGTGAGAGTGAGATGGGGGTTTTGAGAAATGTGAAAAATATTGTTTTTGAAACTACCCTTACCCTTTTTCTGTCTCAATAGAGATGGACAATTTGTGACGGAGTGGTCTTTTTGTCCACAATAAAGACAGAGATTTTCTAATCTACGTCTAATTTTTTCCTCTGGGGTTAGAGGACCCCTTATAGTTCCAATTTCCATAGGAACCTGGTTTGAAACAGCTTTTTCCATGGTTGTAAAACAGGGATATGAACGTCTGGGTACCACTTCATAGGAAGCTTTTTCAGCCTTTCTTTCACGTAACCTTCGGTCCAAGGTGGTGCTTAATTTCATCAACCCATTCAGTGTGTCTGGCATCTCTAGACGTGACAATTCATCTTTAAGGGATTCAGAGAGACCCAATCTGAATTGATTCTTTAAACTGATCTCATTCCATTGAGAGTCATCTATCCACATTTGAAATTCAGTAATATATTCTTCAATGTTTCTTTTCCCTTGTTTCATAGATCTTAATTTGTTTTCAGCTGTTATTTGAGTGTGGGAATCCTCATACAAGGCAGTCATAGCTAAAAAAAATTCTTCAAGCGAATCCAATATTGAATGTTCACTTTCAAAAAATCTATTGGCCCAGGAGCGTGGCTCCCCCTGTAGGAAGGAAATAGTAGTACAGACCTTTATCCTTTCACTATGATATGTTTTAGGTCTAAGTGAGTAAAGAAGTTTACATGCACTTTTAAAATCCCTGAATTCGCTGCGTTTGCCAGAAAATGGTTGTGGGTATTGTATGTGAGGTTCAGCAATTCCTGCTTCTTTCCCTGACATACAATCTTTTATTATAGTTTTGAGAGCTTTATTTTCAGTTTGTACCTCTGTTAATGCTCTAGCAAGATATTCTAATTTCTGATGAATATTAGAAAATTCATTTTTAATTTCATTAGGATCCATATTCCAAAAAATAAAAAAAAAACTTTCTTTTTATGGCCTGAAAATTCTGTGATATGTGTGAATAAATTTGTCTCACAAACTTTAGAGAAAAATAAAATAAAGGGAATGTAGCTCTATTCTTGTAAACAGCAAATATATATAACTTAATATACTCGCATGCACAAGGTGAGCATTTACTTTAGTAATTGAAATGAAAGTATGGACTATACCTCTATGAATGTTAATAATAATTCTTATGTGAGAAGCTTATATAGCTTCTACTATATAAACAATGATTCGTTTATGATCAAAGAAAAAATGAGAAAAAATTCCTTTAAATTCAGGATATGAAATAAGTTTATAAAGTTCAAATCTTAGTAAAGTAATGTTCAAATAACTTTCCTTTAGTTTCACGCACTCACACAAACACTCTAAAATATATATACAATGATTCAACACACACGCAATATTGAGCAGCAAGGTGGAGGTTAATTCAGTGAAAATACAGCTCAGGTAAGTAATGACACTTAGCGTTATATTTGTAAACCTTAAACTTTGTATACAATACGATACCAATACCAGCGTGGTGATAAGACCAGATTTCCCCAGAAACAATGGTGAAGCGTGGAGAGCGGTATTAGCAGCAGAGTATATACTAAACCGGAGAATATTAGAAAGCGGCGTCCGGTAGCAGCATGTGTGAGTGCGGCTTCAGCTGTGAGTGATAGAGTTCCGGAAGCGTAGGAATATGATTAGAAGTAACGGTCCCAAAAAAGGAATCAGGAAAGAAGTGCAGCAAACTTTGAGTACAAACAGCCTTCAAAAATTATTAAATACTTTAGACCTGAAAGGGAAAATAAATTGCTTGAAATGAGCAATAGCAAAGGATGAGAGAATCCACTTTAATTTTCAGGCACTGAGTAATGGAGAAGCACTTCCTTAAATAGGAGGAAGTGCTGATAGTCAGAAAGTCTTAAAGGGATATCACATACGCTCTCAGCATTTATCATTGCACCCGCAGTTCTTGTGAACTGCTGGTGCAATACCGCCCCCTGCAAATTCACGGCCAATCTGCTGCTAGCAGGGGGTGTCAATTAATCCGATCGTATTCGATCGGGCTGATTTCTGTACGCCGCCTCAGAGCAGGCGGACAGGTTATGGAGCAGCGGCTCACCAGAAACACGGGTCATCAAGCTCTCTTTTGCTCTCTCTCTCCACCCTCATTTTGCTCTTTCTCTCTCTCCCCCTCTCTTTTGCTCTCTACCCCTCTCTTTCGCTCTCTCTCTCCCACCTCTCTTTAGCACTCTCTCTCTCTCCCTCTCTTTTGCACTCTATCTCCTACTCTCTTTTGTGCTCTCTCTCCTGTCTCTTTTGCGCTCTCTCCCCCTCTCTTTTGCACTCTCTCTCTCTCCCCCTCTCTTTTGTGCTCTCTCTCCCCCTCGCTTTTGTGCTCTCTCTCTGCCCCTCTCTTTTCCGCTCTCTCTCTCCCCCTCTCTTTTGCTCTCTCCCCTCCACTCTCTCTTGCTCTCTCTCTCCCTCTCTCTTTTTCTCTATCTCTCCCCCTCTCTTTTTCTCTCTCTCTCCCCCTCTCTTTTGCTTTCTCTCTCGCCTCCTCTCTTTTGCTCTTTTCCCCTCTCCCCATCTCTTTTGCTCTCTCTCCCCCTCTCTTTTGCTCTCTCTCCCCCCTCTCTTTTGCTCTCTCTCTCTCCCCCTCTCTTTTGCTCTCTCTTTCTCCCCCCTCTCTTTTGCTCTATCTCTACCCCTCTCTTTTGCTCTTTCTCGCTCTCCCCCCCTCTTTTTCTCTCCGCCCTCTATTTTGCTCTCTCTCCTTCCCCACTCTCTTTTGTGCCCTCTCTCTCCTCCCTCTCTTTTGCGCTCTTTCTCTCCCCTTTCTTTTGCACTCTATCTCCTACTATCTTTTGTGCTCTCTCTCTCTCTCTTTTGTGCTCTCTCTCCCCCTCTCTTTTGTGCTCTCTCTCTCCCCCTCTCTTTTGCACTCTCTCTCTCCCATATCTTTTGTGCTCTCTCTCTGCCCCTCTTTTTTGCGCTCTCTCTTCCTCTCTTTTGATCTCTCTCCCCCCACTCTTTTGCTCTTTCTCTCCCCCTCTCTTTCTCTCTCTCTCCCCCACTCTTTTGCTCTCTCTCTCTCCCTCTCTCTTTTGCTCTCTCTCTCCCCACTCTTTTGCTCTTTCTCTCCCCCTTCTCTTTCTCTCTATCCACCTCTCTTTTGCTCTCTCTCTCCTCCTCTCTTTTGCTCTCTCTCTCCCCCTCTTGTTTGCTCTCTCCCCCTCTCTTTTGCGCTCTTTCTCTCCCTTTTTCTTTTGCACTCTATCTCCTACTATCTTTTGCGCTCTCTCTCTCTCCCCTCTGTTTTGCACTCTCTCTCTCTTTTGTGCTCTCTCTCTCCCCCTCTCTTTTGCACTCTCTCTCTCCCCCTCTCTTTTGCGCTCTCTCTTCTCCCTCTCTTTTGATCTCTCTCCTCCCACTCTTTTGCTCTTTCTCTCCCCCCCCCTCTCTCTCTCTCTCTCTCTCTCTCTCCCCCTCTCTTTTGCTCTCTCTCATCTTTTCTTTTGCTCTCTCTCTATCCCCCTCTCTTTTGCTCTCTCTTTCTCCCCCCACTCTTTTGCTCTTTCTCTCCCCCTCTCTTTCTCTCTCTCTCCACCTCTCTTTTGCTCTCTCTCTCCTCCTATCTTTTGCTCTCTCTCTCTCCCCTATGAGAAGGTGCAATGTATATCGTGAAGTGTCTATGGTATTAGGAGATGTAATATATGCTTTTATTATTTATATAGGTAACACTGAATGTTGGGACAAAAGTGGGTTATACAGGGGGCACGGCTTGCAGGGGTAGGGGAATAAAAACATTGGGCTTTTAAGCCCCACAAATTTGTCTTGTCCAGGGCCCGTCAAATGCTAAGGTTGTCCCTGATTCCAGGGATATGAAAACTGCTTTGAATGCATTTATATAGTTTCAGCACCATCAAGCAGCCATGGACTTGTTTCTAATAGTGTAGATGGCCAGGCTAATGCTTTGCCATTAAGTAAAGGAATAATGAAAGTCACTTTATATTTTGGAATAGAAAAAAACATGTGGTTGAATTTAAATGTGAAACTAACAGTGGTTGAGGAGCCCTGTATAGTCAGTGACAGATCAATTAAAATATTTTGTTGTAATGGTGCAAGTAAAGTAGTTGTAGCTGGCGTTCTATAGAAGAAAAAGGAGGTCGAGACACGTGACGCAGCTGCTGGAATAGAGTAATTTAAATTGGATAGCATGGAAGTGATTGCTTCTACTTCTACAGAAATAGCTTGCAATTGAGTTGCATGTTTGTCTTGCATTTGTCTTTTAGGGGCTACTGCTCTTACTACCAATCACCTAGATTACGAGATTTGCGCTAAACAGGATGCAAAACTAACGCCAAAAAAGTTGCTTTATTTCACCCTCCATAGCGTTGCCATTACGAGTTACTGAAATGCCTCCTTGTGTGTGCGATATGGTGGTGTTAAGCTCCATGCCGCACAAAATCCAAGGGCTGCTTTGATGTGCTTGTGCATGCTTTCCCCCATAGACATCAATCGGGAGAGAGTGTTAGAAAAAAAACTAACATCTGCGATCACGGAATGAAAGTTCTCTGTAACGCAACCCCACTGATGTCTATAGGGGAAAAAAAGTTACGTTTACATTATGTTTCTAACACCCGAAAATAAACCCCAAGTCTAAACACCCCTAATCCGCCGCCCCCGACATCGCCTCCACCTAAATAAAGTTATTAACCACTAATCTGCTGCTACCAACATCGCCACCACTAATAAAAGTTATTAACCCCTATTCCGCTGCTCCCCGACATCACCGCTACTATAATAAAGTTATTAACCCCTATTCCACCATTCCCTGACATTGCCTACACAATAATAAAGTTATTAACCCATAAACCTCCGGCTTCCCACATCTCCGCAACTAAATAAAACTATTAACACCTAAACCTCTGGCCTCCCACATCTCTACAACTAAATAAATATATTAACCCCTAAACCTTCGCCCCCCCATAATGCAAAACAGTAAATCAAACTACAAACCCCAAAACCTAACAACCCCCTAACTTTAAATTAAAATTACAATATAACTATATTTAAATAAATAAAAACTTACCTGTGAAATAAAAATAAACCTTACAAACTCTAAATTTACCTAACCTTTTTACTATTCTAATAAAAAAAAAATACTACCAATTAAAAAATCTAAATTACAAATTAAAAAAACACTACGAGAAAAATTTAAAAAAATAAAAAATTACGAAAAATAAAAAACACTAAGCTTACAAAAAATAATAAATGAAATTATCAAAAATAAAACCAATTACACCTATAAAAAAACCTATAAAAACCTATAAAAACAATTAGCCCTATAAAAATAAAAACACCCCTAGCCTTCTATAAACTACCAATAGTCCTTAAAAGGGTCTTTTGTAGGGCATTGCCCTAAGTTAAACAGCTCTTTTACCTGTAAAATAAAATACAAATTCCCCCCAACAGTAAAACTCACCACCCAACCAACCCCCCCAAAATAAAAAAACCTAACTCTAAAAAACCTAAGCTACCCATTACCCCTAAAGGGGCATTTGTATGGGCTTTGTCCTTAAAAGTGCATTCAGCTCTTTTTCACTGCCCTTTAAATGGCATTTAGGTCTTTTTTAAAAGCCCAAACTCTAATCTGGAAAAAAAAACAGCCCAAAAAATAAAAAAAACACTAACCCCAGAATATCTACTCACGGTTACTGAAGTTCGGACATCCAGGCTGCGAGATCTTCATCCATTGTGGGGGTGTCTTCTCTCTTCATCCCGGCAGTGCGGAGCGGCGAAGACATCCAGCATGGAGCGTCCTCTTCGTATGGTCCCCGTCGTACACTGAAGCTTCAATGCAAGGTAGCCGTTTCAAAATGGCGTACCTTGCATTCCTATTGGCTGATTTGATTCTTCAAATTCAAATCAGTAAATAGGATGAGAGCTTCTAAAATCCTATTGGCTGTTCAAAACAGCCAATAGGATCAGAGTTACTAAAATCCTATTGGCTGATTTGAATGAGGATAGGACAGGTACCTCTCACTATATTTGCATATTTGTATTCATGATAGTATTAAAATTCATTATATTTCATTGTATCCATTTGGTGTGCTGAGTATTTTATATTATATGTATTTGTGGGTATGTAGGCGATACCTTTGTTGTGCACCCCTGTGATATTAGGTTGCATTTATGCTGACCATATATAAGTAGTTCTGTTACTTTTTGTTTATTTTGAGTTTTAATATAGTGTTTGCGATGCGGGAGGGCAGCGGTTTAGGGGTTAATAGGTAGTTTATGGGTGTTAGTGTACTTTGTAACACTTTAGTTATGAATTTTGTAAAACATTTTTGTGGCGCAAAACTCATAACTACTGGTTTCAGATGGCAGTATGGATCCTGTCGGTATAGGCAGTAATGCAAGCATTTTAGCCTCACCCCACAACCGGTAATACTGGCGCTTTGAAAATAACACGCAAAAGAGTCATTTTTTTGAGTGCGGAATGGACATTGCATTACAGGCTAAAATGCTTGCGGTATAGCTAAACAGACACGACTCGCAATAGCTGCATTACTGCTTTTATGCTAAAATTGCTATTTTTTCAGTGTTAAAAGCCGTAACGCAAAACTCGTAATCTAGGTGTTTGTGAGGTCTTTTTTAAACAGTATATTTTGTTCATCAGTCTGTAAAACTGAGCCAATGGACTAAATTTATATAAGATAACTGACTGAAACATTGATTAGGCATACTTTAATAGGAAAGTTTTCCTTAGCAAGTGGTAGATGATATATGAAGAAGCAGTATGATATACAAGCAGTAGATTCAATTCTGAGCAGACAAAACTGTTGATCAAGTCTAAAATAGTAGGCTGGGTAAATGTAGCAGTCTGGTAACAAACAAATGGACATACAGGTATCAGACAATAAGAGGTTTGTCTAAATGCACAGTCCAGTTATGAAACAGGGTCATGCATAAGTACCAGGCCACATTGGTTAAACTAAAATATTTCAAGAGTAGTATCTGATAGCAAAATATTAAATAATTACTAAACACAGTCTAAAACAACCAGGTTCATACATGAGGTACAAAATATTCATAAAGAGGCATAAAACAAAAACATATTCAGTCTACAGGCTGACTTAGTACAAGGGCCTTGAGTAGTGAGAGTAAGCATCTTTTGTGTGAAACATCACAATCCAGCTGGTGTGAGGTTTCCACAAAAGAGAAACTGCATGTGTGTGAACGAATGGGAATCCGAGCGATTAGTGTAAAAAATTAAAAACATACACCTAGATTACAAGCTTTGCGTTAGGAGCTGTGCAGTGCTAACAAGCAGTTTTTTCTCACCGCTCACTTTCCTACAGCGCTGGTATTACGGGTTTTTACAAACCCAGCGTTAAAAGGCAAGAAGTGAGCATTGAGCAAAATTTTGCTCATTACCACACTCCAATACCAGCACTGCTTAAGTGAGCGGTGAGCTGGTCGTACGTGCTCGTACATGATTTCCCAATAGGAATCAACGAGGAGAGCCGGCTGAGAAAAAAAGTCTAACATCTGCAAAAAAGCAGCGTAAAACTCAGTAACGCAGCCCCATTGATTCCTATGGGGAAATAAAAGTTATGTCTACACCTAACACCCTAGGTATTTATGTGTAGTGTGATAGGAGCGCCTAAAGGTGGATTCCTGCTGCTAAAAAAGTTCTTCCCTCAAAGAGAACTAAATGGTGGATAAGAAGAAAAAATGGGGTTTATTTAGCAGCGCTAAAAAAAGCTAGGAAATGATGATACCAATCTAATTTATGTTTAATACAATCTATTTTATTTAAAAATTCTTATAACACATAAAAACAACAGCAAATGCTTTTCCTAATTAATAAAGGGACGTCTCCCTTATACAACACTTATAAAAACAGACTAGAACCATATAATCCTAGAATTTCAGGTATAAAGGAATTAATTCTATAGATAACATATGGCAAGCAACAAATTTCTAAGATAAATGGTGAATTAAATATTTAAAAGGCACAAATGTATCAATCCTAATAGCTTTACAGTTCTTCAGTAACAAATTCAGTTATAAAGTTACACAGTTACTTTCCTTGGACATATAATTGGCTCAGGTGTGCTGGATAGTTAAAAAGGCAAAAAACAGCCAATATTCTGATTTAGGTGCCAAAGCAATCGTGGTTAATGGAAATGGTTAATTTAACAGATGAATACCTTGATGTCTTTAAAGTTCAATTTGCACTACGTTTTTTAAAACACGCAAACTGAACTTTAAAGACATCAAGGTATTCATCTGTTAAATTAACCATTTCCATTAACCACGATTGCTTTGGCACCTAAATCAGAATATTGGCTGTTTTTTGCCTTTTTAACTATCCAGCACACCTGAGCCAATTATATGTCCAAGGAAAGTAACTGTGTAACTTTATAACTGAATTTGTTACTGAAGAACTGTAAAGCTATTAGGATTGATACATTTGTGCCTTTTAAATATTTAATTCACCATTTATCTTAGAAATTTGTTGCTTGCCATATGTTATCTATAGAATTAATTCCTTTATACCTGAAATTCTAGGATTATATGGTTCTAGTCTGTTTTTATAAGTGTTGTATAAGGGAGACGTCCCTTTATTAATTAGGAAAAGCATTTGCTGTTGTTTTTATGTGTTATAAGAATTTTTAAATAAAATAGATTGTATTAAACATAAATTAGATTGGTATCATCATTTCCTAGCTTTTTTTAGCGCTGCTAAATAAACCCCATTTTTTCTTCTTATACACCTAACACCCTAACATGAACCCCTAGTCTAAACACCCCTAATCTTAAACTTATTAAAGGGGCAGTTTACTCAAAAATTTTCTCCCCTTTAATTTGTTCCCAATGATCCACTTTACCTGCTGGAGTGTATTAAATTGTTTACAAGTAGCTCCTTTACCCATATATTGGCATTTGAAATTGTTAATTTAGCATGTGGTATCCCCACCTATTCTGAAAGTTTGTGGCCGCGCGTACCAGCTATAGATAAGCTTTGTAAACACAGCCAGCAGAAGAAATTACACTCCCAGTGTGATAAAGCAGAGATAAGGTAGTAAAATGTTGATTTTCCATTGTTCTCTCAAAGTATTGGGGATTGTTTTAAGGACAGATATAAGATAAAGAAACAGGTACATGTGCACAATGTGATACAGTAATGAGATCTGATTATACCTACAAGCTCAACCAATTTTATTAGGCTGTGGCTTCAAAACACAAAATCAGAGCTTTAATATACAGAAATAAACCTTTAAAAGCAAATTTTCATACATTTTTTACTCTGCAGTTGGTAAAAAGCAATTGTAAACACATTAAGGGAAAAACTATTTTACAGTATACTGTCCCTTTAACCCTAATCTGCCGCCCAGACATCGCCGACACCTACATTATATTTATTAACCCCAATCTGCCGCCCCAATGTCGCCGCAACCTACCTACACTTATTAACCCCTAATCTGCCACCCCCAATATCGCCGCCACTATAATAAACATATTAACCCCTAAACCACCGCACTCCAGCCTCGCAAACATTAGTTAAATATTATTAACCCCTAATCAGCCGTCCCTAACATCAACACCACCAACCTACACTTATTAACCCCTAATCTGCTGCCCCCAACGTCGCCGCCACTGTACTAAATGTATTAACCCCTAAACCTAAGTCTAACCCTAACACCCCCTAACTTAAATATAATTAAAATAAATCTAACTAAATATTCCTATCATTAACTAAGTTACTCCTATTTAAAACTAAATACTTACCTATAAAATAAACCCCAAACTAGCTACAATATAACTAACATTTTTTTTTTTACACCCTTAAAAAACATTGTTACATTGTAGCTAGCTTAGGGTTTATTTTTATTTTACAGGCAAGTTTGTATTTATTTTAACTAGGTAGAATAGTTATTAAATAGTTATAAAGGGGTTTTTTTATTTTGGGGGGCGTTTTTTTATTTTGATAGGGCTATTAGATTAGGTGTAATTAGTTTAAATTTCTTGTAATTTGTTTATTATTTTCTGTAATTTAGTGGGGGTTTTTTGTACTTTAGCTAATTTAATTTATTTAATTGATGTTAATTTAGTTAATTTATTTAATTATAGTGTAGTGTTAGGTGTTATTGTAACTTAGGTTAGGTTTTATTTTACAGGTACTTTTGTATTTATTTTAGCTAGGTAGTTATTAAATAGTTAATAACTATTTAATAACTATTCCACCTAGTTAAAATAAATACAAACTTGCCTGTAAATAAAAATAAATCTTAAGCTAGCTACAATGTAACTATTAGTTATATTGTAGCTATCTTAGGCCTAGATTTGGAGTTGGCGGTAGCCGTGAAAACCAGCGTTAGAGGCTCCTAACGCTGGTTTTAGGCTACCGCCAGTATTTGGAGTCAGTCAGGAAAGGGTCTAACGCTCACTTTTCAGCCGCGACTTTTCCATACCGCAGATCCCCTTACGTCAATTGCGTATCCTATCTTTTCAATGGGATCTTCCTAACTCCGGTATTTAGAGTCGTGTCTGAAGTGAGCGTTAGAAATCTAACGACAAAACTCCAGCCACAGAAAAAAGTCAGTAGTTAAGAGCTTTCTGGGCTAACGCCGGTTTATAAAGCTCTTAACTACTGTGCTCTAAAGTACACTAACACCCATAAACTACCTATGTACCCATAAACCAAGGTCCCCCCACATCGCCGCCACTCGATTAAATTTTTTAACCCCTAATATGCCGACCGCCACCTACGTTATCCTTATGTACCCCTAATCTGCTGCCCCTAACACCGCCGACCCCTGTATTATATTTATTAACCCCTAACCTACCCCCCACAACGTCACCACCAGCTACCTACAATAATTAACCCCTAATCTGCCGACCGCAAAGCGCCGCTACTTACGTTATCCTTATGTACCCCTAATCTGCTGCCCCTAACACTGCCGACCCCTATATTATATTTATTAACCCCAAATCTGCCCCCCACAACGTCGCCTCCACCTGCCTACACTTATTAACCCCTAATCTGCCGAGCGGACCGCACCGCTATTATAATAAAGTTATTAACCCCTAATCCACCTCACTAACCCTATAATAAATAGTATTAACCCCTAATCTGCCCTCCCTAACATCGCCGACACCTAACTTCAAACATTAACCCCTAATCTGCCGACTGGAGCTCACCGCTATTCTAATAAATGTATTAACCCCTAAAGCTAAGTCTAACCCTAACACTAACACCCCCCTAAGTTAAATATAATTTAAATCTAACGAAATAAATTAACTCTTATTAAATAAATTATTCCTATTTAAAGCTAAATACTTACCTGTAAAATAAATCCTAATATAGCTACAATATAAATTATATTTACATTATAGCTATTTTAGGATTTATATTTATTTTACAGGTAACTTTGTATTTATTTTAACCAGGTACAATAGCTAAAATAGTTAAAATAATTACAAAATTACCTGTAAAATAAATCCTAACCTAAGTTACAATTAAACCTAACACTACACTATCAATAAATTAATTAAATAAAATACCTACAATTACCTACAATTAAACCTAACACTACACTATCAATAAATTAATTAAATACAATATCTACAAATAAATACAATGAAATAAACTAACTAAAGTACAAAAAATAAAAAAAAACTAAGTTACAAAAAATAAAAAAATATTTACAAACATCAGAAAAATATTACAACAATTTTAAACTAATTACACCTACTCTAAGCCCCCTAATAAAATAACAGACCCCCAAAATAAAAAAATGCCCTACCCTATTCTAAATTACTAAAGTTCAAAGCTCTTTTACCTTACCAGCCCTGAACAGGGCCCTTTGCGGGGCATGCCCCAAAGAATTCAGCTCTTTTGCCTGTAAAAAAACCACTTACAATACCCCCCCCAACATTACAACCCACCACCCACATACCCCTAATCTAACCCAAACCCCCTTAAATAAACCTAACACTAAGCCCCTGAAGATCTTCCTACCTTATCTTCACCATACCAGGTTCACCGATCGATCCAGAAGAGCTCCTCCTATGTACTGATCCAAGCCCAAGCGGGGGGCTGAAGATGTCCATGATCCGGCTGAAGTCATCATCCAAGCGGGAGCTGAAGAGGTCCATGATCCGGCTGAAGTCATCATCCAAGCGGGAGCTGAAGAAGTCCATGATCCGGCTGAAGTCTTCTATCAACGGCATCTTCAATCTTCTTTCTTCAGGATTCATCTTGCAGACCTCCGACGCGGAACATCCTGCTGGCCCGACGGACTACCGACGAATGAAGGCTCCTTTAAGGGACGTCATCCAAGATGGCGTCCCTCGAATTCCGATTGGCTGATAGGATTCTATCAGCCAATCGGAATTAAGGTAGGAAAATTCTGATTGGCTGATGGAATCAGCCAATCAGAATCAAGTTCAATCTGATTGGCCGAATCCTATCAGCCAATCGGAATTCGAGGAACGCCATCTTGGATGACGTCCCTTAAAGGAGCCTTCATTCGTCGGTAGTCCGTCGGGCCAGCAGGATGTTCCGCGTCGGAGGTCTGCAAGATGGATCCGGAAGAAAGAAGATTGAAGATGCCGTTGATAGAAGACTTCAGCCGGATCATGGACCTCTTCAGCTCCCGCTTGGATGATGACTTCAGCCGGATCATGGAGGTATGTGGGTGGTGGGTTGTAATGTTGGAGGGGGGTATTGTATGTGTTTTTTTTACAGGCAAAAGAGCTGAATTCTTTGGGGCACGCCCCGCAAAGGGCCCTGTTCAGGGCTGGTAAGGTAAAAGAGCTTTGAACTTTAGTAATTTAGAATAGGGTAGGGCATTTTTTTTATTTTGGGGGTCTTTGTTATTTTATTAGGGGGCTTAGAGTAGGTGTAATTAGTTTAAAATTGTTGTAATATTTTTCTAATGTTTGTAATATTTTTTTATTTTTTGTAACTTAGTTCTTTTTTATTTTTTGTACTTTAGTTAGTTTATTTCATTGTATTTATTTGTAGATATTGTATTTAATTCATTTATTGATAGTGTAGTGTTAGGTTTAATTGTAGATAATTGTAGGTTTTGTATTTAATTAATTTATTGATAGTCTAGTGTTAGGTTTAATTGTAACTTAGGTTAGGATTTATTTTACAGGTAAATTTGTAATTATTTTAACTATTTTAGCTATTAAATAGTTCTTAACTTTTTAATAGCTATTGTACCTGGTTAAAATAAATACAAAGTTACCTGTAAAATAAATATAAATCCTAAAATAGCTATAATATAATTATAATTTATATTGTAGCTATATTAGGGTTTATTTTACAGGTAAGTATTTATCTTTAAATAGGAATAATTTATTTAATAAGAGTTAATTAATTTCGTTAGATTTAAATTATATTTAACTTAGGGGGGTGTTAGTGTTAGGGCTAGACTTAGCTTTAGGGGTTAATACATTTATTAGAATAGCGGTGAGCTCCAGTCGGCAGATTAGGGGTTAATGTTTGAAGTTAGGTGTCGGCGATGTTAGGGAGGGCAGATTAGGGGTTAATACTATTTATTATAGGGTTAGTGAGGCGGATTAGGGGTTAATAACTTTATTATAATAGCAGTGCAGTCCGCTCGGCAGATTAGGGGTTAATAAGTGTAGGCAGGTGGAGGCGACGTTGTGGGGGGCAGATTAGGGGTTAATAAATATAATATAGGGGTCGGCGATGTTAGGGCAGCAGATTAGGGGTACATAGGGATAATGTAAGTAGCGGCGGTTTACGGAGCAGCAGATTAGGGGTTAATAATAATATGCAGGGGTCAGCGATAGCGGGGGCGGCAGATTAGGGGTTAATAAGTGTAAGGTTAGGGGTGTTTAGACTCGGGTCATGTTAGAGTGTTAGGTGCAGACGTAGGAAGTGTTTCCCCATAGCAAACAATGGGGCTGCGTTAGGAGCTGAACGCGGCTTTTTTGCAGCTGTTAGGTTTTTTTTCAGCTCAAACAGCCCCATTGTTTTCTGTGGGGGAATCGTGCACGAGCACGTTTTTGAAGCTGGCCGCTTCCGTAAGCAACTCTGGTATCGAGAGTTGCAGTGGCGTTAAATATGCTCTACGCTCCTTTTTTGGAGCCTAACGCAGCCATTCTGTGGACTCTCAATACCAGAGTTATTTTAAAGGTGCGGCCAGAAAAAAAGCCAGCGTTAGCTACGCGGGTCGTTACCGACAAAACTCTAAATATAGCCGTTAGGGTTTATTTTATAGGTAGGTATTTAGTTTTAAATAGGAATAATTTAGTTATTGATAGGAATATTTAGTTAGATTTATTTAAATTATATTTAAGTTAGTGGGTGTTAGGGTTAAACTTAGGTTTAGGGGTTAATACATTTAGTATAGTGGCAGCGACGTTGGAGGCGGCAGATTAGGGGTTAATAAATGTAGGTAGGTGGCGGCAATGTTAGGGATGGCAGATTCGGGGTTAATAATATTTAACTAATGTTTGCGAGGCAGGAGTGTGGCGGTTTAGGGGTTAATATGTTTATTACAGTGGCGGCGACGTTGGGGGCAGCAGATTAGGGGTTAATAAGTGTAGGTAGGTTACGCTGACATTGGGGGCGGCAGATTAGGGGTTAATAAATATAATGTAGGTGTTGGCGATGTTGGGGGCAGCAGATTAGGGGTTCATAAATATAAATAGAGAGCTTCCACAGCAGTGGAGAAATCCAGCATAAAATGGACCGAGAGTAGTAGAAGGTAAAATATAAACTTTATTAGGTATGCATTAAGAAACCTGTGAGTATTCACAGTGAATCAGCCTATATCACAGCATAGATAGAGTCAGCCTAGTAGCCCAACATTACACACCCCAACATGTTTCGTGCTGCAACAGCACTTCGTCAGGGATAGTGAGGGGTTAACTGCTCAGCCGTTATACACATTTTTTGTCCAATCAGATACATGCACAAAATGTCAAAACCAATCGTAATACCTCAAGAAAAGCCGTCATGTTGACTATTCAGGTTGATTGGTTCATTCGCATTATCTGATTTTACTTTGGTTGTGTGCAACAGGTGAGCAGAGTAAAAACACAATCATTTGTAAAAAGACACCAAATAAAACATTGGAATACTTGACTACAGATACTCATTTATAAATGGATGGAATTGTTCTAATAAAAAATACAGTTATACCGAAAGGATTGGAAAGGAATTTATGTAAATAAAATTGTATAATATACACCTGCCACTACTGCACTATAAGAAGAAGGGTGAGTGAATGTTTTGCCTTTAAGTATATTGGATTTCCATATATCGTTACATATTGTCTCAATATACACATACCTTGTGGGACATTTCAATATCAACATAACAAGGTCAGGAGTGATATACAAGGTATACAGTTGCTACTAAAATATTCATTTATACACATGTGAAAATATCTGTACAACCTTAAGGACACATCATTCCTTGACATATAAGAGATTTTCCAATACACTTATTAACCCCTTGTAACTTGCAAGAGACTTTGATGCAAGCATAAGGACATTGTTCAGTTTTTTTCATAATTTTGAACTGCTTGCCTATCTGAACAAATGGATACCGAGAATATCACAGCTAGAAAAGCTAAACTTCAATCTTTGATTAGAAGTCAGCCTACTACAGATTTTAAAGAGTTAGATCTTCCAAGTTTATTCTCAAGGAGAGAGCAGCTGGAAATAAAAGACTTCAATCGGATGGAAGACCTCTTCTGCCCCGCTTGGATGAAGACTTCTACCGGATGGAGGACTTCTTCTTGCTCCACTTGGATGAAGAATTTGGCTCGGCTGGGTGAGGACGACTCAAGGTAGGGAGATCTTCAGGGGCTTAGTGTTAGGTTTATTTAAGGGGGGTTTGGGTTAGATTAGGGGTATGTGGGTGGTGGGTTGTAATGTTGGGGGGGGGTATTGTATATTTTTTTTTACAGGCAAAAGAGCTGAACTTCTTGGTCATGCCCCGCAAAGGGCCCTGTTCAGGGCTGGTAAGGTAAAAGAGCTTTGAACTTTAGTAATTTAGAATAGGGTAGGGCATTTTTTTATTTTTGGGGGCTTTGTTATTTTATTAGGGGGCTTAGAGTAGGTGTAATTACTTTAAAATTGATGTAATATTTTTCTTATGTTTGTAAATATTTTTTTATTTTTTGTAACTTAGTTCTTTTTTTTTTGTACTTTAGTTAGTTTATTTCATTGTAGTTATTTGTAGGTATTGTATTTAATTAATTTATTGATAGTGTAGTGTTAGGTTTAATTGTAGGTAATTGTAGGTATTTTATTTAATTTATTTATTGATAGTGTAGTGATAGGTTTAATTGTAACGTAGGTTAGGATTTATTTTACAGGTAAATTTGTAATTATTTTAACTATTTTAGCTATTAAATAGTTCTTAACTATTTAATAGCTATTGTACCTGGTTAAAATAAATACAAAGTTACCTGTAAAATAAATATTAATCCTAAAATAGCTATAATATAAATATAATTTATATTGTAGCTATATTAGGATTTATTTTACAGGTAAGTATTTATCTTTAAATAGGAATAATTTATTTAATAAGAGTTAATTAATTTCGTTAGATTCAAATTATATTTAATTTAGGGGGGGTGTTAGTGTTAGGGTTAGACTTAGCTTTAGGGGTTAATACATTTATTAGAATAGCGGTGAGCTCCAGTCGGCAGATTAGGGGTTAATGTTTGAAGTTAGGTGTCGGCGATGTAAGGGAGGGCAGATTAAGGGTTAATACTATTTATTATAGGGTTAGTGAGGCGGATTAGGGGTTAATAACTTTATTATAATAGCGGTGCGGTCCGGTCGGCAGATTAGGGGTTAATACTATTTATTATAGGGTTAGTGAGGCGGATTAGGGGTTAATAACTTTATTTTAATAGCGGTGCGGTCCGGTCGGCAGATTAGGGGTTAATAAGTGTAGGCAGGTGGAGGCGACGTTGTGGGGGCAGATTAGGGGTTAATAAATATAATATAGGGGTTGGCGGTGTTAGGGGCAGCAGATTAGGGGTACATAGGGATAATGTAAGTAGTGGCGGTTTACGGAGCGGCAGATTAGGGGTTAAAAATAATATACAGGGGTCAGCGATAGCGGGGGCGGCAGAATAGGGGTTAATAAGTGTAAGGTTAGGGGTGTTTAGACTCGGGATACATGTTAGAGTGTTAGGTGCAGACGTAGGAAGTGTTTCCCCATAGGAAACAATGGTGCTGCGTTAGGAGCTGAACGCAGCTTTTTTGCAGGTGTTAGGTTTTTTTCCAGCTCAAACAGCCCCATTGTTTCCTATGGGGGAATCGTGCACAAGCACGTTTTTGAGGCTGGCCACGTCTGTAAGCAACTCTGGTATCGAGAGTTGCAGTTGTGTTAAATATGCTCTACGCTCCTTTTTTGGAGCCTAACGCAGCCATTCTGTGGACTCTCAATACCAGAGTTATTTTAAAGGTGCGGCCAGAAAAAAGCCAGCGTTAGCTTTTCGGGTCGTTACCGACAAAACTCCAAATCTAGCCGTTAGTGTATCTGATCACCTGTAAATTTTGTAAAAAGCAATATACAGGACGTACTTCCCGCATGCTCAAAGACAGAATTAAGGAGCATTTGCTTTCTTTATTAGAAAAAGAACCAAAGACTCCTGTAGCTAAACATTTTAGGTCACACTGTGAAAAACCTTCTAAATATTTTTCATTTAAAGCTATTGATCATATTCCAAAACTGAATACAGGTGGGAATAGATCTGACAAACTAAATAAGCTAGAGGCATTTTGGATATTCACATTACAAACTGGAGCACCAATGGGCATAAATGAGAAATCTGATATAAAACTGTTTATTGGATAGAAAGGTTGACATAATATATCACATTATTTATATAAATTTTATTAACTTTTTTCACCTACCAGTAACATTGATTATCTACACATCTTCACACATTCTATGCTAGTAACATTGATTATCTACATAACTTCACATATTCTATGCTGTGTAACATTAATGTTCTTATTGATATTGTATTCAAACGATATTCAACATCGACATTTGGTTCTTGACATTCGGTTTTCACAGCATGCAATATAACCACTATTCTCACTATTATCACATTTTACAATATAATTTGTTCACACATATTTAATATATTATTCCATTACATTATTTTTTAGAGCACATCATAGCACACATTTTATTCACATTTTCTATGAGCATTTTTTTTTTTGCTCCGGCTTTATTCATGTCTGTTTCGGGGTACGAGATTGAGTTATGCCACCACTTACTTTCCTTTTATTATTATTCTTTAACACACCCCGGTCATATTTATATATTTATATTTATATTTATTATCACAATTCACGTTCTTTTCCCAATATGCAATCAAATGACACTTACCGATTTAGTTTCAAGCACCACATGCTGCGACTAATTTTATTGTTTCATTCTATTTTTATATAAATTATGCCTCACTATGTAATGAGTGTTCACCTAGAGTGAAGGTCCATATAGTTACTTGTTTGGTTTGGTTAGAACTCTTTCTGTTAACAAATGCTGTCCCTACCTGGTTAGAATTAGCAGGATATTACAGGGAGTGCAGAATTATTAGGCAAGTTGTATTTTTGAGGATTAATTTTATTATTGAACAACAACCATGTTCTCAATGAACCCAAAAAACTAATTAATATCAAAGCTGAATAGTTTTGGAAGTAGTTTTTAGTTTGTTTTTAGTTATAGCTATTTTAGGGGGATATCTGTGTGTGCACGTGACTATTACTGTGCATAATTATTAGGCAACTTAACAAAAAACAAATATATACCCATTTTAATTATTTATTTTTACCAGTGAAACCAATATAACATCTCAACATTCACAAATATACATTTCTGACATTCAAAAACAAAACAAAAACAAATCAGTGACCAATATAGCCACCTTTCTTTGCAAGGACACTCAAAAGCCTGCCATCCATGGATTCTGTCAGTGTTTTGATCTGTTCACCATCAACATTGCGTGCAGCAGCAACCACAGCCTCCCAGGCACTGTTCAGAGAGGTGTACTGTTTTCCCTCCTTGTAAATCTCACATTTGATGATGGACCACAGGTTCTCAATGGGGTTCAGATCAGGTGAACAAGGAGGCCATGTCATTAGATTTTCTTCTTTTATACCCTTTCTTGCCAGCCACGCTGTGGAGTACTTGGACGCGTGTGATGGAGCATTGTCCTGCATGAAAATCATGTTTTTCTTGAAAGATGCAGACTTCATCCTGTACCACTGCTTGAAGAAGGTGTCTTGCAGAAACTGGCAGTAGGACTGGGAGTTGAGTTTGACTCCATCCTTAACCTGAAAAGGCCCCACAAGCTCATCTTTGATGATACCAGCCCAAACCAGTACTCCACCTCCACCTTGCTGGCATCTGAGTCGGACTGGAGCTCTCTGCCCTTTACCAATCCAGCCACGGGCCCATCCATCTGGCCCATCAAGACTCACTCTCATTTCATCAGTCCATAAAACCTTAGAAAAATCAGTCTTGAGATATTTCTTGGCCCAGTCTTGACGTTTCAGCTTGTGTGTCTTGTTCAGTGGTGGTCGTCTTTCAGCCTTTCTTACCTTGGCCATGTCTCTGAGTATTGCACACCTTGTGCTTTTGGGCACTCCAGTGATGTTGCAGCTCTGAAATATGGCCAAACTGGTGGCAAGTGGCATCTTGGCAGCTGCACGCTTGACTTTTCTCAGTTCATGGGCAGTTATTTTGCGCCTTGGTTTTTCCACACGCTTCTTGCGACCCTGTTGACTATTTTGAATGAAACGCTTGATTGTTCGATGATCACGCTTCAGAAGCTTTGTAATTTTAAGAGTGCTGCATCCCTCTGCAAGATATCTCACTATTTTTGACTTTTCTGAGCCTGTCAAGTCCTTCTTTTGACCCATTTTGCCAAAGGAAAGGAAGTTGCCTAATAATTATGCACACCTGATATAGGGTGTTGATGTCATTAGACCACACCCCTTCTCATTACAGAGATGCACATCACCTAATATGCTTAATTGGTAGTAGGCTTTCGAGCCTATACAGCTTGGAGTAAGACAACATGCATAAAGAGGATGATGTGGTCAAAATACTCATTTGCCTAATAATTCTGCACTCCCTGTATATTTAGGATAATATTATTCTCTTTTTTATAAATCTGTCAAAAGTCCGTTGGGGCAACAATCTTAGTATATTTCCCTAGTTTAATTTTGATAACAGCCAATATGGGAGCTCACTAGTGAACCTTACCCCTATCAGGTCAGCAACAAAGGACAGATCATAGATATGTTCTGGAAACATACTCGCTTAACAACATCAATTCCAAGTTGTTATTTTTAGCCTTACAAATTGCCAACAGGTCATGTCTTAATGTATATTCATGAAAAATGCCTTAGAAAAGATTTTCTGAGCTGTGGTTTTGGAATAGTAATGCATAAAAGGGGTTCGCTACCGGATTTTTACTATTGATACAGTTTATATACTAAATAACACGGTTAGCAGACCCTAGATGTATGAGATCATATCCTGCAATCAACAGAGCTACTATGTATGTGTTTTGATGTATACATGAAAAGGTCTTTTGACATATTATTAGAAAGATCCCAACACATAAAAAAAGACAGTAGTGGCAGGTGTATATTATACAATTTTATTTACATAAATTCCTTTCCAATCCTTTCGATATAACTGTATTTTTTATTAGAACAATTCCATCCATTTATAAATGAGTATCTGTAGTCAAGTATTCCAATGTTTTATTTGGTGTCATTTTACAAATGATTGTGTTTTTACTCTGCTCACCTGTTGCACACTACCAAAGTAAAATCAGATAATGCGAATGAACCAATCAACCTGAATAGTCAACATGACGGCTTTTCTTGAGGTATTACGATTGGTTTTGAAATTTTGTGCATGTATCTGATTGGACAAAAAATGTGTATAACGGCTGAGCAGTTAACCCCTCACTATCCCTGACGAAGTGCTGTTGCAGCACAAAACATGTTGGAGTGTGTAATGTTGGGCTACTAGGCTGACTCTATCTATGCTGTGATATAGGCTGATTCACTGTGAATACTCACAGGTTTCTTAATGCATACCTAATAAAGTTTATATTTTACCTTCTACTACTCTCGGTCCATTTTATGCTGGATTTCTCCACTGCTGTGGAAGCTCTCTATTTGTGAAACTGTTTGGCGGTTTGTCCTGGCACTTTCCGCCTCCAGCAGCAGGCAAACATTCCCCCCATCGAACAAACATCAGGGATCTACATGTCCGGAGGGCTAATTCCCTGCTTGTGATCCACAAGCTTTTTTGAAGCCGGCACCTACCAAGGAAGTAATACTCAGCCCCTGCACTATAAGAAGAAGGGTGAGTGAATGTTTTGCCTTTAAGTATATTGGATTTCCATATATCGTTACATATTGTCTCAATATACACATACCTTGTGGGACATTTCAATATCAACATAACAAGGTCAGGAGTGATATACAAGGTATACAGTTGCTACTAAAATATTCATTTATACACATGTGAAAATATCTGTACAACCTTAAGGACACATCATTCCTTGACATATAAGAGATTTTCCAATACACTTATTAACCCCTTGTAACTTGCAAGAGACTTTGATGCAAGCATAAGGACATTGTTCAGTTTTGTTCATAAATATAATGTAGGTGGGGGCGGTGTCCGGAGCGGCAGATTGGGGGTTAAAAATTTAATTTTAGTGTTTGCGATGCGGGAGGGCCTCGGTTTAGGGGTTAATAGGTAGTTTATGGGTGTTAGTGTACTTTTTAGCACTTTAGTTATGAGTTTTATATTACGGCGTTGTATCATAAAACTCATAACTACTGACTTTAAAATGTGTTAGGACTCTTGATGGGGTAGGGTGTACCACCTACTTTTTGGCCTCCCAGGACAGAGTTGTAATACCGGCGCTATGGAAGTCCCATAGAAAAAAGACTTTACAAAGTTTACGTAAGTCGTTTTGCGGTAAGGGCAAAAAAGTGTGCAGTGCCCCTAAACCTTCAAAACTCGTAATACCAGCGGGCGTAAAAAAGCAGCGTTAGGACCTGTTAACGCTGCTTTTTTACCTTAATGCACAACTTGTAATCTAGCCGATAGTATGACACTAAGTCAAACATAAAAAATATAATACTTACAAGTGTTAATGGGTTTTCTCCATATTTATGCATTACTCTAAGAAAATGGTAGCAAAAATGGTGATATTTCTTTTTTTCTTACAACATATAAAATGAGTATTATTTTGCATTATCATGACAAATATATCAATATCTATAATTGTTGAAAAGTATTAAATATACTATTAAAAGTAACTGAATCATAAAATTATTGTCATTTGGCTGCCAGACACAAATGACTTGATTTTGATTATAGCAAAGCAATTTTACTCTAGTACAATGTTATTAAGTTACACTAAGCACTAGAAGGGTTGTGGTTTCCATGATAATAGTCTGTGATATTTAGACTGCATCTCTCTCAAATGACATAAGACATATTTATTTTAAAGGGTGTGAAGCAAATCTTTGTCCAGACTGATTGTTTATAGCCTCTTGGGTTCTTGAAATAACCTGCAGATGCTGTGGTCGGGCTCTTCTGCCTCGGGCTGAATGACAGGGAGAAGGATCGCAGACTGAAAGACTTGGTTCTCTTGAGGAACTCTTGGATGAGATCATTTTCTTTGAACAATGAAAGCATCACATTTCATTCTAATTAGGTTTCATTTTCAAGAAGCATTGAAAAGATTTAGCACATTGAGTCTGACCCTGTATTTATTTGGGTCATCCCTGTTACTTCTATGATTGCTCTTCCTTTAATTATTTTTAAAAGACTGTTAAGTGTTTTTGTTTAAATTTAGAGAAAATGTTTTTGAATATAAAATATTCTGTTGCATATTCAGATTTTTCTAAATAATCATACTTAAACTGCTACGGAGAATACAGATGACCTTCAGCATTATTTTAAGTGAGCCATATTGTGAGTTACTGTATATACCATGTGGGTGGTATTAAGGTAAATGTTACAGCTGAAGCAGACCAGACTAAATACTTATTATTTTTGAGACTTGCAATAGTTGAGTGAAACCATTTTATTGATTGATACAAGATAAAAAAAATGATATCATGCACTTGAAAGCTTTGTGAAATGCTTAAAGAATGTAATTCATCATTTTAGACACAGTAATGAATGTTGGTTAAATTACATAATCAAGATTTAAAGACTAAGTGGTAAAATAACATAGATAAGACAGTGTGTGTTTCTAAACAGTGAACAGAAAAAAGAGGCAAATAGAGACATACAATATATTTAAAATTCTTGGTATATAAAGGGACCTTAAAGTCAAAATTAAATGTTCATGATTCAAATAAAACATTCAATTTAAAAATAAAATAAAAAAAACTTTCCCTTTACTTCCATTATCTAATCGCACACAGTCTTTTTAAATGCACACTATCATTGATTTGCTGATGGCTGTCACATGATATGAGGGCAGGAAAATGGAAGGAAATTTAAAAATTTGTCATTCAAAATTCAGAGTGCTATTACATTGTATTTATAGTATACATGTGTTTATATTTCAATTCTATTATATTTAAGGGTCCTTTAAGTTCTTTTTACATTTTCTTTCAAAAAGTAGTATGTTTAAAGTGTTAGCATTTCATTTTTATAACTTTTTTTGTCTTTCCCAAGTCCAGCTTTACATGTATGATATTTAGATATATAAGAGTTTTTGGTGTTTTTTTTTTTCATATGTCAGTCAAAACAGAAATAATATAGTAATTTCAGAGGCCTTCGTGTATAATATTCTGGAACCACAAGGATTTATTACAACATATATATTTGCTAGAGCATTTCATTATTAAACAAATGCTCATTTCTAACTATGAACATGATACTATGTGACTCACTATTGACAGAGACAATTGTACAACAATAATGCAGAACTGTTGCTATTATAAGGGTGTTACAAGCCATCCCACTCAAGATGCTTAAAATTTGAGTGGCTCAAGCAGTGCTCAATCCAACATGACACAAAAGTGAACATTTCTTGTGACTGTCACTATCAGCCTCTGACTCTTTTCCCTTTATGACAACTAAAGCCGTTGTGCAACTGTTTTTAGGACTCATACACCGCTTTTAGATATATTAAACATAATAAACAGGGGAGCTTCTGGGCAGCCGCCATATCTAGTCACTATATTGTGTGCTTCTCCGGCTCTCAAGATTTATCACTTAATATCAGCATTTCTAGATACCATCTGGTACCAGGATTTACAGACCTCCATTCAGCTAAACTCTCTCAACCAGATGAGCCAAGTATTGTTGGGATTGCAGCATCAGTATTCCGGAGATATATTTGAGGCTGTGACTTCCCACTAAGCTGCCTGCAGAGCACTCTTGTGTCTCTGCTGTATTGCAATGCTAAGTGTGTGCTTCACATCTGCTTAAGATACCAGTCTCAATCCAGATTGGGTTGATTGAGACTCAATAGGAGAAACTAAGCTTCAAGTGAAAGGCAAAACTGAACTTCCAAAAATTGTGACTGCCAGTTACTCTATCCTGGCAGCAGTTGAACAACTCCTCAATGCTTATTTTTTACTGGCTCCTGGCAAGATTTCACGCGACATGGAGACAACAGAGACCCTGAAATCTTCTTGCCAAGGTGTCAACCCTTGATAATGGAACTGTAACCAGAGCAAGCATGCAACAACACATTTCCCATATATTTAATACTAAAGGGAATCCCAGCAAAATAAGCCTGCTGCTCTGAGAGAATTGAGATTTGCGTATCTGATAATTTAATCCTAAAAAACTTCAGCAAGCAACAGGCTAAAATGCTGAAGATGACTATTCCAGGGTTTTTAGATACAGCTGGTGAAGATTTCTGAACGTTATGGGGAGAGTTAAATAGGTTGCTGGGGACTGTAGACAGTCCATGCCAATAAAGGTTTTTCTCAAGGACAGTTATGCCTTGTGTATAATGGCAATACTAATAATAACAATATGACAACATTTTTAAATTTGCCCAGAGAACTGTTTTAGTTGCCAAGTTGCTCTTATAAGTGCATATGCTGTGTATTGCCTAAACAAAATGACTTTTGTTATTGCCAAGTAGTTATGGGTCATATACTTTAGAGCTTGTTGGAAAAAAGTCACTTGCATGTATCCCCCATATTTCTTATGTTGTTCTATGGTCATCAGTGGGGATGTTTCATATCAATCCTGTAAACCTGATCATATCTGAAGCTAAAGCAGTTGAAAATGATATTGTTTTCCAGACCCGGTAGCTGGTATTGATTGAAACATAGCATAAATATTCCACCTATCATTTATTTATAATTATACCTTTGCCTTCTCTAGTTAGTTAATAAAAAGTGATACAATCATGTAATTTATTCTGTCTATAGTCTATTTATTTTTCTTTTGTTTATTTTTGCATTTTCCTTTCACCTACTTTATCCAGCCAAGGACAGAGGTCCATAAGTGGCCTCCTAAATTTGTTATGGGAAATTTGTTTGCTCAGTGGATGCGGATATATAAAATCTTTGAGGGTTACTTTGATAGCAACTGCCATAATATGGCCATTGGTTTTTATGTTTGTATTCTAGATATTTGTACATTATGACACTATGGTCATCAGTCATCAGACCGTTGCTTCTCAACCCTATTCTCCAACTGTTATGGGAAGGATATCAATTTTCCTGGACTTTTCCAACTGGGGAGATTGACAACCCCTGACTGCACCTGTCCGCGGTAGTATGATCAATCAAGCCCTATGTACCTACAAGGGTCAAATTGCAATGTATCTGTATATTATGTTTTAATTTAAAACTTTAATAAAATACTATTTAACGGAAAAAATACACAGAATAAAAATAATTATTATTCTGCATTGACTTAACCTTATCACAGTTTAACACTTACCAACATTCATCTGACTTTCCCAACAACGAATAACGTAACTGAGGTCTGTGCAGTCTGCGATTCTATATAATAATGGACCCAATTCTCTGATTTCAATTAACTGATACCTGCCCCACCTGAATATATTATTAATACCGGACCTGAACCCTCTCCAATGCAAATAATGGCTGTGTAGGGTAGTTACAGATAATGTTAGTTTTAATGACTGAACAAATACATCCCTACTACAATTATCCTTATTACAACTTCCACCCTAATTCTAACCCCCCACTGTTAACACCTCCCCACTTGAACTCCAATTGCTAACCTAGCTAAGCAACCTTCTATAAGTAAACCTCCAACATCCTTTCTTTAATATTATTAGAAGTATGTTTGCAATAAAAAATTTCATAAATGCTTCTTTTGAAGGTCATAATTTAATTTAACGTTCACTTGCTCTGCTTTGTTATCGATCTTATGTATATTTGTCTCCATAGATGCTGCCAGGTATAATGATAGCAAGGGATTTAATAAAAGTTGCACTTGGTCAGCAAATGGAGAACACATTGAGTACAACCATAGTGACAACAAGTTGCTTACATGCCAAAACATACCACTTTATAAGTAATACATTTTTTGCCAATGTGTATATTGCAAAAATGCTTCAAATTCTTTGTGTTTTTTTATTCCTTAAATTTGTATATAACCTTTCAGAGGTACCCCCTTAAAATATGTAAAGCATTGCAACACATCCCAAACTGTTAATTAAAAAATAGCCAATCACATCTCAAATAGAAGTCAGAGACATATAGATAATCAGGGGGATTTAAAAGTGGGAAAAGAAAATTAAAGGAAGAGACAAAAAATAAAGAGAGAATAAATAAATGCTGTGTAGGGAGAATAGCGGGACAGAGAATGTAATAAGGAAAAAAGGAATGGAGAATCAAAAAGGAAGGTGGGAGAAAGAATTGGAAAGACAGTGAAAGAAGGAAAGAAAGGAAGGTCTTCAAAATATGAAACATTCTAGCAGAGGTGCTGGTACCAATTAAAACACATTAGTCTATATATTACAAAGCAAATTATATCAGATTTAAGCGTAACTAGAAACCACAAGGCCCAGGTGCAACAATCAAAGAAGCCCCCCCCCCCCCCAAAAAAAGTGAATTTGATACATATCTTTTTTTTTTTTAACATTTAACACAGAAAAAAAACCCTATTACTGTATATAGTGACACTGTTTAACCCACCAGTAGTGTATATAGTGAGTCAGTGACACAGTCTGTAATCTGCCGGTGAGATGGCTGACCTGACCCTACCTGCCCAAGTACTTTAAAAAGTGACCACAGTAGTCTGTGACAAAGTCCAGCCCCCCATACTGTATATAGTGGTACTGTAAAGTGACACTGTTTACCCCCTCCCCCCATGCTTTAGTAACAAGGTCTGTAATTTGCTGGTTCCACAAACATACACACGCACACATACATACATCCATAAATACACACACAGTCACATACATACATACATACATACACACACACACAAACACCAATGGGTAAAACAGAAAGACTAAGCCCTGTAGTCAGAGACACTAGTGAAGCATCATGTCATACTCACATGATATCAGTGCAGGCAGTGTCAGGTCAACATTTTTCATTTAAATATATATATATATATATTTTTTTTTTAAGCTGGGCCCCCACTGTTGGGGGCCCAGTAGCAATTGCGACCTCTGCACCCCCTGTAGTTTCACCCCTGATATCAGGTTCTGAAAGTATGGACCTTTGCCACACACATTACCATATGGGAGAGCAATTTGTATCATATAAAGTTGCATTCTGAACGAAAGTTGAATATTTGTTGAAAATGTAACTTTTCTTTAGTGCACACAAATTAAACTTTTCACTATATATTTGAAAATAGGTAACATTTGATTGGAAATACCAAAATTAACATTTGAGTGTTCAATGTAAGTTAAATAACATCAATATTTAAATGTTATTTGTCATACTCACATGGGCCTAGATTTGGAGTTTGGCGTTAGCCGTGAAAACCAGCGTTAGAGGCTCCTAACGCTGGTTTTAGGCTACCGCCGGTATTTGGAGTCAGTGATTAAAGGGTCTAACGCTCACTTTTCAGCCGCGACTTTTCCATACCGCAGATCCCCTTACGTCAATTGCGTATCCTATCTTTTCAATGGGATCTTCCTAACGCCGGTATTTAGAGTCGTTTCTGAAGTGAGCGTTAGAGCTCTAACGACAAAACTCCAGCCGCCGAAAAAAAGCAGGAGTTAAGAGCTTTCTGGGCTAACGCCGGTTCATAAAGCTCTTAACTACTGTACCCTAAAGTACACTAACACCCATAAACTACCTATGTACCCCTAAACTGAGGTCCCCCCACATCGCCGCAACTCGATTAAATTTTTTTAACCCCTAATCTGCCGACCGCCACCTACGTTATCCTTATGTACCCCTAATCTGCTGCCCCTAACACCGCCGACCCCTATATTATATTTATTAACCCCTAACCTGCCCCCCTCAACGTCGCCTCCAGCTACTTACAATAATTAACCCCTAATCTGCCGACCGCAAAGCGCCGCCACCTACGTTATCCTTATGTACCCCTAATCTGCTGCCCCTAACACCGCCGACCCCTATATTATATTTATTAACCCCTAATCTGCCCCCCTCAACGTCGCCGACACCTGCCTACACTTATTAACCCCTAATCTGCCGAGCGGACCTGAGCGCTACTATAATAAAGTTATTAACCCCTAATCCACCTCACTAACCCTATCATAAATAGTATTAACCCCTAATCTGCCCTCCCTAACATCGCCGACACCTAACTTCAATTATTAACCCCTAATCTGACGACCGGAGCTCATCGCTACTATAATAAATGGATTAACCCCTAAAGCTAAGTCTAACCCTAACACTAACACCCCCCTAACTTAAATATAATTTACATCTAACGAAATTAATTAACTCTTATTAAATAAATTATTCCTATTTAAAGCTAAATACTTACCTGTAAAATAAATCCTAATATAGCTACAATATAAATTATAATTATATTATAGCTATTTTAGGATTAATATTTATTTTACAGGCAACTTTGTAATTATTTTAACCAGGTACAATAGCTATTAAATAGTTAAGAACTATTTAATAGTTACCTAGTTAAAATAATAACAAAATTACCTGTAAAATAAGTCCTAACCTAAGTTATAATTAAACCTAACACTACCCTATCAATAAATGAATTAAATAAAATACCTACAATTACCTACAATAAAACCTAACACTACACTATCAATAAATAAATTAAATACAATTTCTACAAATAACTACAATTACATAAACTAACTAAAGTACAAAAAATAAAAAAGAACTAAGTTACAAAAAATAAAAAAATATTTACAAACATAAGATAAATATTACAACAATTTTAAACTAATTACACCTACTCTAAGCCCCCTAATAAAATAACAAAGACCCCCAAAATAAAAAAATGCCCTACCCTATTCTAAATTAATAAATTTAAAAGCTCTTTTACCTTACCAGCCCTGAACAGGGCCCTTTGCGGGGCATGCCCCAAGAAAATCAGCTCTTTTGCCTGTAAAAAAAAACATACAATACCCCCCCCACATTACAACCCACCACCCACATACCCCTAATCTAACCCAAACCCCCCTTAAATAAACCTAACACTAAGCCCCTGAAGATCTTCCTACCTTGTCTTCACCATCCAGGTTCACCGATCCGTCCTGGCATCCAGTGCTGAAGAGGTCCAGAAGAGGCTCCAAAGTCTTCCTCCTATCCGGCAAGAAGAGGACATCCGGACCGGAAAACATCTTCATCCAAGCGGCATCTTCGATCTTCTTCCATCCGGTGCGGAGAGGGTCCATGTTGAAGCAGCCGACGCGGATCCATCCTCTTCTTCCGGCGTCTCCCAACGAATGACGGTTCCTTTAAGGGACGTCATCCAAGATGGCGTCCCTCGAATTCCGATTGGCTGATAGGATTCTATCAGCCAATCGGAATTAAGGTAGGAATATTCTGATTGGCTGATGGAATCATCCAATCAGAATCAAGTTCAATCCGATTGGCTGATCCAATCAGCCAATCAGATTGAGCTCGCATTCTATTGGCTGATCGGAACAGCCAATAGAATGCAAGCTCAATCTAATTTGTTCACCATCAACATTGCGTGCAGCAGCAACCACAGCCTCCCAGACACTGTTCAGAGAGGTGTACTGTTTTCCCTCCTTGTAAATCTCACATTTGATGATGGACCACAGGTTCTCAATGGGGTTCAGATCAGGTGAACAAGGAGGCCATGTCATTAGATTTTCTTCTTTTATACCCTTTCTTGCCAGCCACGCTGTGGAGTACTTGGACGCGTGTGATGGAGCATTGTCCTGCATGAAAATCATGTTTTTCTTGAAGGATGCAGACTTCTTCCTGTACCACTGCTTGAAGAAGGTGTCTTCCAGAAACTGGCAGTAGGACTGGGAGTTGAGCTTGACTCCATCCTCAACCCGAAAAGGCCCCACAAGCTCATCTTTGATGATACCAGCCCAAACCAGTACTCCACCTCCACCTTGCTGGCGTCTGAGTCGGACTGGAGCTCTCTGCCCTTTACCAATCCAGCCACAGGCCCATCCATCTGGCCCATCAAGACTCACTCTCATTTCATCAGTCCATAAAACCTTAGAAAAATCAGTCTTGAGATATTTCTTGGCCCAGTCTTGACGTTTCAGCTTGTGTGTCTTGTTCAGTGGTGGTCGTCTTTCAGCCTTTCTTACCTTGGCCATGTCTCTGAGTATTGCACACCTTGTGCTTTTGGGCATTCCAGTGATGTTGCAGCTCTGAAATATGGCCAAACTGGTGGCAAGTGGCATCTTGGCAGCTGCACGCTTGACTTTTCTCAGTTCATGGGCAGTTATTTTGCGCCTTGGTTTTTCCACACACTTCTTGCGACCCTGTTGAACTTGATTGTTCAATGATCACGCTTCAGAAGCTTTGCAATTTTAAGAGTGCTGCATCCCTCTGCAAGATATCTCACTATTTTTGACTTTTCTGAGCCTGTCAAGTCCTTCTTTTGACCCATTTTGCCAAAGGAAAGGAAGTTGCCTAATAATTATGCACACCTGATATAGGGTGTTGATGTCATTAGACCACACCCCTTCTCATTACAGAGATGCACATCACCTAATATGCTTAATTGGTAGTAGGCTTCCGAGCCTATACAGCTTGGAGTAAGAAGACAACATGCATAAAGAGGATGATGTGGTCAAAATACTCATTTGCCTAATAATTCTGCCCTCCCTGTATGTATATATAAATATATATATATATATATATATATATATATATATATATATATATATATATATATATATATATATACATCTTTAGACATGCTTGTTTTTCTAACACCTGAGACCTCATATCTTTTAAGCCCTTATAATATTTTTACATTTTTTTTTAGATAGTGGTATTATGAGTGTAACAGTACTTTGTAATGTATTTGTGATGTGTTTTATGTTTTTTTATGTGAAACAGTTAACCAGAACTCTGAGGACTCACTATCCCAACTCGTGTTAACTTCAATTGCGCTCATGCATTTACTTTCAACCTGTAATAGTTGTGCTACACCCGACATGTGCAAACAGCCACTATAAACCCCTTTTTGCTTGCATGTAATTGTTAGTGCCCCACTCTTAATCTGACCTTATGTTGTGACCCATTTATCAACCTGCAAAAGAAGCTTCGGGCCCCAGCATTTCAGGCTCTCCTTAAAGGCTAGTAAAGTCTTAAGACCCCTGCTGCTTTATCTCTCTGCACCAAAAATATTACAGAGTTAAATGATCCTGATCCAATCAAGATGATTGACAGCCCCTGCTCAAAGCTGATTGGCCACCAGTGAGCAGGGAGCAACATTGCACAAGTGGTAGTGAATCATGTCCACTGAACCTTTCACAAACAGCGACCATTTAATTACACTATATTTAAAAAAAATATATTTTTTAGGCCATCCTTGAAAAAGAGTACAATGATTTGTTTTTGAATCTCCTATCTTCATTTTTATTTTTAGTTATTTTTTACTGTTAATTTAACACATTTTCTACCATTATATAATAGCCTATGAAATAAAAAAAAACTTTTTATTGATATTTGACATTATATCTTAACAAGTGGTGTACACCCATATGCTGCAGTGTATATCTCATTAAAGTTTTGTTTTTCTCAAAACAAGCTTAAGACTTTGTGATGAAGGTAAAATCTTTGACCCTTCTTTCTCCGGTTCAAACAGTACATGCCTATAGAGTGTGCAGCTGTGGCCACAATGAGTAAAGCTGGCAGTCACTGTTTGCAGGTGCCAAGACAAGCTCTCACATGTGATTTTCTTACTTTGGCATTTTCCACTGTGCACTAACTGTTAGAATTGTGTTGCAGCTGGCACTGTAACTGGCTTGTGGTTAGATTACTGGAAGGCTAAAAATGCATAAATGTAGTGTTTGAAGTGCCTTGAAAAAGTAGTATTGTGTCACACAAGAAAAAAACTTAAAATCTCCAAAATATAGGAAGAATTTCTTTAAAAAACAGCATCCTATATTTAATACAACTGAGTATGTTTAGAAAGACTAGCCCTTCCTTCCTTTACTAATATTAAAGTGAATTTTTATTTTTAGAAATAAAATTTAGTGTGTGCTGAATTTGACATTTCAAGTGTACAGACATTTATAGACCATCTTACAGATTATCTCTGGTTTAAAGGGACAGTCAAGTCCAAAACAAACTTTCATGATTCAGATAGGGCATGTAATAGTAAACAATTTTCCAATGTACTTTTATCACCAATTTTCCTTTGTTCTCTTGGTATTCTTAGTTTAAAGCTTAACCTAGGAGGTTCATATGCTAATTTCTTAGACCTTGAAGGCCGTCTCTTAAGAATGCATTTTAACAGGTTTTTCACCACTCGAGGGTGTTAGTTCATGTTTTTCATTTAGATAACACTGTGCTCATGCACGTGAAGTTACCTGGGAGCTATCACTGATTGGCTAAACTGCAAGTCTGTTAAAAGAACTGAAATAAAGGGGCAGTTTGCAGACGCTTAGATACAAGATAATCACAGAGGTAAAAAATATATAAATATAACTGTGTTGGTTATGCAAAACTGAGGAATGGGTAATAAAGGGATTATCTATCTTTCAAAACAATAACAATTCTGGTGTAGACTGTCCCTTTAAGATTATGTTTTTCTACAAAATTCACCAGTGAAGTCTATAGGGATTTTTGTAGATTAATGTGTGATCAACCTCATAGTCAGTTATCACTTCCATACAATTCTGATTCTTTTATATAAAACAAGAAAGTTAAAAGTAGTTTATGGAATGCTAACAGTTATGCGCATGTGAAAAGGGGTTTATAATGGGTCAGATGTAGCTCTTGTATGGGCAGCAGATTGTAAATATATATATGTGTATGATTATATACATATATATTTATGTGTCACTATGTGTATATACACATATTAACACATACATATACTGTATATGTATATAAGCATATACATATATATCTAAAGGGAACACACAGTTGCCATTGACCACTATAAAAAGTAACTTTACACCCAACCCAACTTAACCTCTCATAACTGCGTTTTGCAGATTTTTTATTAAAAAAAATGCTACTTTTTTTTATTCCAAAATTTTGGGTGCAATTAGGTTTTTTTTTTTTAAAAACGAGGACATTTGCCCATTTACGCGCATGTGATAATCATAATATGGCTATATTCTGCTTAACCAATCAGAAGTGTGTGTTTTTTTTTTAATCTTTATACTAAGAAATAAGATGCCCTCATGATTTAACAGGAGGGAGTAGTATCTATTCCTGGCAATATTATTTTTTATTAATTATTTTTATATTACACTTTAACCCCTTAAAGGGACATGAAACCCAAATTTTTTCTTTTGTGATTTAGAAAGAGCATGTCATATTAAACAACTTTTTAATTTACTTCTATTATCTCATTTGCTTTATTCTCTTGATATCACTTGCTGAAAAGCATATCTAGATATGCTCAGTAGCTGCTGATTGGTTGCTGCACATAGAGGCCTTGTGTGATTGGCTCACACATGTGCATTGCTATTTCTTCAACAAAGGATATCTAAAGAATTGAGCAAATTAGATAATAGAAGTAAATTGGAAAGTTGTTTAAAATTACATGCCCTATCTGAATCATGAAAGTTTAATTTTGACTAGACTGCCCCTTTAAGGACAAGGCCATTTTCAATTTCTTTCCCTTAAGGACCAGGGCTAATTTTACATTTCTGCGGTGTTTGTGTTTAGCTGTAATTTCCCTCTTACTCATTTACTGTACCCACACATATTATATACAGTTTTTCTCGCCATTAAATGGACTTTCTAAAGATACCATTATTTTTATCATATTTTATAATTCACTATAAAAAAAATATATAAAATATGAGAAAAAAATGGAAAAAAACACACTTTTTCTAACTTTGACCCCCAAAATCTGTTACACATCTACAACCACCAAAAACAACCAAAATAAATAGTTTCTAAATTTTGTCCTGAGTTTAGAAATACCCAATGTTTACATGTTCTTTGCTTTTTTTGCAAGTTATAGGGCAATAAATACAAGTAGCACTTTGCTATTTCCAAACCATTTTTTTTTTTTCAAAATTAGCGATAGTTACATTGGATCACTGAATCCCTGAATATCCCTTGACATGTGTATATGTTTTTTTAGTAGACAACCCAAAGTATTGATCTAGGCCCATTTTGATATATTTCATGCCACCATTTCACCACCAAATAATCAAATAAAAAAAATTGTTCACTTTTTCACAAACTTTAGGTTTCTCACTGAAATTATTTACAAACAGCTTGTGCAATTATGGCACAGATGGTTGTAAATGCTTTTCTGGGATCCCCTTTGTTCAGAAATAGCAAACATATATGGCTTTGGTGTTACTTTTTTGGAATTAGAAGGCAGCTAAATGCCACTGCGCACCACACGTGTATTATGCCCAGCAGTGAAGGGGTTAATTAGGTAGCTTGTAGAGAGCTTGAAGGGTTAATTTTAGCTTTAGTGTAGAGATCAGCCTTCCACCTGACACATCCCACCCCCTGATCCCTCCCAAACAGCTCACGTGCCTCCCCCACCCCACAAATGTCCCCGCCAGAAAAGGTATTACAATGATGCCTCAATATCGAGGCATCATGGCAATACATTGAAAGCGTCTGGAAGCTTGTAGGGAGCTTGTAGGGATAATTTGAGCTTTAGTGTAGTGTAGTAGACAACCCATAAGTTTTGATCTAGGCCCATTTTGGTATATTTCATGCAACCATTTCAATGCCAAATTCGATCAAATAAAAAAAAAATTGTTCACTTTTTTACAAACTTTAGGTTTCTCACTGAAATGATTTACAAACAGCTTATGCAATTATGGTACAAATGGTTGTTAATGCTTCTCTGGGATCCCCTTTGTTCAGAAATAGCAGACATATATGGCTTTGGTGTTGCTTTTTGGTAATTAGAAGGCCGCTAAATGCCGCTGCGCACCACACTTGTATTAAGCCCAGCAGTGAAGGGGTTAATTAGGTAGCTTGTAGAGAGCTTGAAGGGTTAATTTTAGCTTTAGTGTAGAGATCAGCCTTCCACCTGACACATCCCACCCCCTGATCCCTCCCAAACAGCTCACATGACTCCCCCACCCCACAAATGTCCCCGCCAGAAAAGGTATTACAATGATACCTCAATATCGAGGCATCATGGCAATACATTGAAAGCGTCTGGAAGCGATCAGGATCACTTCCAGTCACTTTAAACCCCTAATGTTGTTCAGGGTACATCACTGGTCTTTAAAGTGCATCATGGGGCTCATTATAGGGGCAGGTTAGGGTCATCCAATCAGAGCTTGCCCCTATAATAACATTTATTATTATATTAATTCCCATTTGTCTGGTCATGTCAATATTAGTAAATATTGACTCTGACCAGTGTGGATCTCCCTCCCTGTCCTCACTTGTGTTTTAGTGTGTGAGAGAGGGATCTGTGTTTAGGGAGATAGATTTAGCTTGTTTTAGGTAGGGATTTCTAAAATTGTGAGACCCAAAGGCTCTTTTCAGTCTGTACATTTTTTAGGGGTTAATTTTTTTACTGAGCCATTAACCCCTATCTTGCCAGTGATCACTATAAATCACTGGCTCTTGCACAGCAACACTTGTTTTGCTGTCTGCATTTTTTTAGGGGTTAATTTTTTTTAGTGATTTTGTTTTGTGACAGATCACTAAATATAGCGTCACAGAGGTCGTATAGCGCTGAAGAGGCATATGCCATCTTTGCGTTAGAGTCTGACGCGTGTATGTCTGACTCAGACCCTGATAGTGATCCTGCCACGTGCTCAGATACATCACTAGGTACTAGATACTAGATACTAGTGTCAACTGATAGTGATGTATATGGGGCTGCTAGCCCCCCTGCCAGAAGGAGACTCCTTGTTCCAGCTGGCATTGCTGCTGAGGAGTGGGTAGCGCCTCATCTCCAGAGGCCAGATATCCCATCCTTCACTGCAAATCCTGTCATCAATATGGATGTCGCAGGATTTAGCCCCCAACAGTTTATGGAGGTGCTTCTGGGCGATTATGTATTGGGGAACATTGTCACCCAAACTAATTTATATGCCCAATAGTTACATGCTGCAAAGCCTGATTATTTTTTGGCAAAGTAGCAATGGGCCCCCATCAATGTGCCAGAATTAAAAAAATTCTGGGCATTGACTATGCTGATGGGCATCATAAAGAAGCCCTCCAGCCGCTCCTACTGGAGCAGTAGCCCTATCCGCTCTACCCCCATTTACTCCAAGTGTATAGCGAGGAAGAGGTATGAAATGATTCTACATTTCATGCTTTCAGCGACAACAGTCTGTGCCCCCCCTAGGGAGCATCCCCAGTTTAACAGGCTGTATACAATTTGCCCCTGATTACCCACTTTGCTGCCAGGTTTGCAGAGGCTTATACACCTGGAAGGAATATATGTGTGGATGAATCCCTGATGAAGTATAAGGTAAGGCTAGGATATAAGCACTATATTCCTTCCAAGTGCTCCAGGTATGGTGTAAAGGTGTATAAGCTCTGTGAGAGGAGATTGGGTATACTCAGGCCTTCCGGTGTAGTGGGGAAAGGATATCCACCTTGACCCTCCAGGTTCCTCAGAACATATGGGAACCAGTGGCAAGATTGTCTGGGACCTGATATTACCCCTGATGAACAAAGGGTACCACTTGTATCTAGACAATTTTTATTTGTGTCCCTTTTTCAAGCTACTGTATTGTTTTTATATAGTAAGTTGCAAGACAATCAGAAAGCACTGCGAAGGTTTCCCAGGACAACTTGCACTCACCCGGCTATAAAGGGGGGGTGCCTCAGCTCTGTGCCAAGACACTCACCCGGCTATAAAGGGGGGGGGGGGTGCCTCCGCTCTGTGCCAAGAGGAGCTGTTGGCAGTTAAGTACAGACAAGAAGGATGTGTACCTTCTTACCACCATCCACAATGAGAGGACTGTGGAGGTCTCTGTATGTGGCAGAGCTGGGAGCACAAGAAATTCAGTGTGCATCAAGGCTTACAATCGGCAAATGGGTGGGGTTGATCTGGCAGATCAGCTGCTTCAACCCTTCCTAATTATGCATAAGACAAGGGCCTGGTACAAAAAGGATGCAATTTACTTAAAGGGACAGTAAAGTCACAAAAAGTCTTTCATGATTTAAATAGGGCATGTCATTTTAAACAACTTTCCAATTTACTTTTATTACCAATTTTGCTTTGTTCTCTTGTTATTCTTAGTTGAAAGCTAAATCTAGGAGGTTCATGTGCTAATTTCTTAGACCTTGAAGACTGCCTCTAATCGGAAAGCATTTTGACAGTTTTTCACCACTAGAGGGCGTTAGTTCATGTGTTTCATATAGATAACATTGAGCTCTGGCACGTGAAGCTCCTAAGAGCAAGCACTGATTGGCTAAAAATGCATGTCTGTCAAAAGAACTGAAATAAGGGGGCAGTTTGCAGAGGCATATATACAAGGTAATCACAGAGGTAAAAAGTATATTATTATAAATGTGTTGGTTATGCAAAATTGGGGAATGGGTAATAAAGGGATTATCTACCTTTTTAAACAACAAAAATTCTGGTGTTTACTGTCCCTTTAATGCAGATTGCAACCCACAACACTTTTTTGTTGTTCAAAAAGCAAACCCCGGAATGAAACTGACTTTTTTTTACAGTTTCAGATCCAGATCATTTCGGGGATTTTGAACCAAGATGCACCTGCTCTCCAGGTGGTGATGGGAGAGAGCAGAGTTGGGGCAACCCACTTTATTTTATTTTTAAAATCCTGCCTACTGCAGCAAAGTAAAGTCCTCAAAAAAGGTGCAGAGTCTGTTTCAAGAGGGGGCAGAGAAAGGACACCATCTTTTACTGTCCTGATTGCCCTGGACAGCCTGGACTCTGCATTGGGGACTGTTTCAAGTGGTATCACACACTGGTCAGTTTAAAAAAAAATGTTTTAAATTTGCCGTTCATTTTTTGTTGTTGTTACATTTACTGTTCCTGTGTTTGTTTTTTGTTTGTTTTTTACTTTTACTGTGCCAGACTTTTACATTTCACACCTCTGTTTCTTATAAGTTCTAAATTTGGTGCTGTATTTTACCAAAACTCCTGTCAAACCTATGCATGGGAGCATGAGTGTACTCAGGAGGCCTTGCAGAAAACAACCTGGAGTGTTTTCTTGCAATAACCGACAACAGGCTCTCCTAAATCATAGTCAAAAAGCAATGTGTGTGTGTGTGTGTGTGTGTGTGTAAAAATGAAAACTGCAAAATTACCACCACTTTCTCCAATTTTTTTTTCTAAAATGGTTGCATCAAAGGCCTCAAAGGCATTAAAGCACTCTATATACAATACCTTGGGGTGTCAACATTTCAAACATATACACTTTCATGGCAATAAATAAAACTGGGGTATGCGATAGGCCCCAAACTAAAGATAGGCCTATCAGAAGAAATATTCTCAATTTCAACTCAAATTACAGTCATACATTTGTAACTGAACCTTCCCAAAATCCAGGCAAACCTATCCATGGGGGCGGGGGGGGGGGGGGCATGGGTGTACTCAGGAGGCCTTGCAAAAAAACAACCTGGAGTGTTTTCTTGTAATAACTTAAAAAAGTATCTTCTAAACCACAGTCAAAAATTAATCAGTTTGTAAAAATGAAAAATTAGCACCACAAACTTTCTCAATTTTCTTTTAGCTAAAGCAGTTGCATCAACGTCATCAAAACACTCCATATACAATACCTTGGGTTGTCAACTTTTTAAATATATGCACGTTCATAGCAAGCAAATAAATTGGGGTATGTAAAAAGGCCCCCAAAAAGAAGATAGGCAAAGAAGATATGTTAAATTTGAAAAAAAATCACAAACACGTCAGAAGTATGGCATTGCACCCCCAAAAAAACCAACAAACCTAAGCATAGATGGTATCAATATACTCAGGAGATGTTGCTGAACACATATTGAGGTGTTCTTTGGCAGTAACACATAACAGGAACTGAGAATCCATGCCTAATTTACAATGTGTGTGAAAAATAACACAAAAAAATGACTACTCAAAATCTTGACAAAGACTGGTGGTAAAATTAGTGCATGGAAAGTGTTAAAATACCAGCTTTTAAATACCCTAGGGTGTCTACTTTTCAAAAATATATGGTTTGATGGGGGTAAATTACATTGGCCGGATTCAAAAATGTCCCAAATAGGACATGGGTGCATGATGACCAAATGTGAAAATTCCAAGTTGGAAAACTGGAATGCGCATCTTAAAATTAAGGCCTTTAGCCCCCAGTGAACCCGACACACCTATACATGGGTGGTATCATTGTACTCAGGTGATGTTGCTGAACACATATTGGCATATTCTTTGGCTCTAACCTTTAAAGTTCTCAGTTCATGTATTCTTAAATTGCTATGTGTGTCAAAAAAATCACCACATTTTTTTTCAAATGTTGGCATAGGTTGGTGGTAAAATGGTTGCATGAAAAGAGTTCAAATACCCCAAGTTTAATACCTTAGGTTGTCTTCTTTTAAAAAATATATACATGTGGAGGGTTATTCAGGGATTCCTGACAGATATCAGTGTTTCAATGCAAAGTTCACTAATTATGAAAAACCAATGGTTTGGAAATAGTAAAGTGCTATTTGTACTTATTGCCCTATAGCTTGCAAAAAAAAAAAAAGAACATGTAAACATTGGGTATTTCTAAACTCTAGACACAATTTAGAAACTATTGAGCATGGGTGTTTTTTTGTGGTTGTAGATGTGTAACAGATTTTGGGGGTCAAAGTTAGAAAAAGTGTTTCTTTATTATATTATATGATATGATGAAAATAATGATATCTTTAGAAAGTCCATTTAATGGCGAGAAAAACTGTATATAATATGTGTGGGTACAGTAAATGAGTAAGAGGAAAATTACAGATAGAGCTAAACACAAACACTGTAGAAATGTAAAAACAGCCCTGGTCCTTAACGGTAAGAAAATTTAAAAACAACCTGGTCACTAAGGGGTTAATGTGGAGTGGAATCCCTATGTCAATTAGCTGGACTAGAATGAAGTGGTGCCACGTATTGTTTACTCTGCCTGGCACATTGAAAATTGGGATACAGTTTGGGAGAAGGAGACAAGATTAAGAAAAATGGAGGGACAGACACTGAAGACTGGTGTTTATGAGTGCCATCTAGCAGTAAAGGAAAAGGGTCTAATCTTTTAAAGGGATATGATACCCAAATATTGAAGCACTTATATCCGCATAGCTGTAAAAACCTGATTAGAAAATATCACCTGAACATCTCTATGTAAAAAAGGAAGATATTTTATCTCACAATTCCTAATAATTCACACCGCACTGTAAATAAGGTTGCTAGTCTTGCAAGGGAGAGTGCATCTGTCATGTGCAGGCACAGTCATGTTATTTTCCTATTCAGTTTAAGGAAGTTTACTATGAAATCTCAAGTGATTTCAGTGAAATCTCATGAGATCACAGCAAAGCAAAGCATGACCTCAGCACTGATGCTGATTGGCTATTTTCTCCCCAACTTGCAGCTTGACAGTAGCTGAAGTATAACTGTTTTCAAAACACTTCCTCTGGTGTGCTGAAGAAATTTTGAGGTAAATTATCTTCCCTTTTTACATAGAGATGTTCAGGTGATATTTTCATGTCAGCTTTTTAAAGTTATATTACTAAACTTTGAAGTGATTTAGCATATGATTATTATGTCCCTTTAATTAAAAGGTTTACATTTATTTTTTTGAGGTTGAACTGTGGGTAGCATACAAGGAACTGTTCACCTGTCTTCCTGTAGTCATGCCTTGATGATGATTAGTGTGTCTCTCTTGTGGCACTGGTTAGTCCCTTGAGCAATATTAGAGGTAGCTTTTGTTTATTAATGTTTGGTCCTAGTGATAAAAGATTGACAGTAGACGAGCCATTATGATAATATATTATTATACAGTATACATGTTTAAAAATATGGTTAATATGAGCATTGTGTAAACTACTAAATAGTTTTCTCATATATAAATGTTAATTACATAATGCCCTCTGGCTTTCAATGCAGATTCTAGTGTAAGAAGTAAAATGCTCTATTTTATTTGGAAATGTTATTTTTAAATACATTTATGTTTCTTTTTTTAAAAACTGCTGTAATGAAAAAAAATAATCAATTTTACACTAGAATGTTCCTTTAAAGGATATTTGCATAGTAACCATATACATTTAAAGGGACAGTTAAGTCCAAAAACACTTTCATGATTCACATAGGGCATGTAATTTTAAACAACTTTGCAATTTACTTTTATCACCAATTTTGCTTTCTTCTCTTGGTATTCTTAGTTGAAAGCTAAACCTAGGAGGTTCATATGCTAATTTCTTAGACCTTGAAGGCCACCTCTAATCTAAATGCATTTTGATAGTTTTTCACCACTAGAGGGCATTAGTTCATGTGTTTTATATAGATAACATTGAGTTCACGCATGTGAATTTACCATGGAGACAGCTCTGGTTGGCTAAAATGCAAGTCTGTGAAAAGAACTGAAATAAGGGGGCAGTCTGCTGAGGCTTAGATACAAGGTAATTACAGAGGTAAAACATGTATAATTATAAATGTGTTGGTTATGCAAAACTGGGGAATTGGTAATTAAGGGATTATCTATCTTTTTTTTAAAAAAAATTCTGGTGCTGACTGTCCCTTTTAGGCATTGTTAGCCAATCAGAAGCAGACATATGTGTGCATGCTTCAATCTGTGTCTGCATCCGCAGCAGTTCACAACTTTTACTATGTATTCAACCCCTTTGCAAAGGTTAAACACATACTAAGGTAAGGGAATTTGTTTGAAAATACATTTTATTTTACAAAATAGGGGATTTTATTTTAACCCTATATTGTCCCTTTAAGATTATAAGATATACCAATCAGCTATGTTGGGATTTTTGTGTTTTTAATTAAGAAAAGTAACAGAATCTTGAAATCTGGGTGACTATATCATATTTGTTGCCAAAAATATGTTTCACTGATATACAGACTGTGAACATACTAAAATTGAGCTACCCTGTTGATTTTTTTTTTCTGCTTGAGTGAAGCTATTTTAACCTCTCACCTCCAAACCAATTGGGACCAAATGGGTCAATGCTCCTGACTTCAGTTCCAAATTCCTTTATGTCCCCAAGGAATGTAAATATGTATTAAAACTTTCAAATACTTGTAGACCTGTGGCAGAAATGTTCACATTGCATCACTTTCAAATTGTTTCATGGTTTGCTGTATTTCACAATACAGTGCATAGTTTCACTTGCTTTGTAAGCTTGATCACATTTTTGAACACATACTATCTTATGGGCCACAACATTTTTAGATTGGACCCCATGAAAGCCTAATCTCTGGATTACGGTAATTACGGTAATCATGCTTTTTGAAACCAATTTTGGAAATTTTTATATACTAGACAATATTTATTTAGAAAAACCTTAGCTATTGGAAAATTATCTGCGGAAACTGCAGTTGATATGAAATAATAATAATAATAATAATAATAAAATAAAATCAATAAATAAAAAGGTATATGTGACAAGAAAAGAAAAGCAGAACATTAAAAGGATGTCAATTCTGTAGCAAACAAAGGGCGCGATCAAATATACGGCGCAGGTTTCGGCGCAAGTGTGGGAACCCGCAGCACCCATAATTTCACCTCACACATCGGGGTATTACATATACTGCGCCGTCAGATGCTAAACTGGCGTAAGTAGGATAAACTGGCGATCTTCTGAAATGTGCGCAAATCCACATTTTAGTCATCGCAAATGTGTTGGTTATGCAAAACTGGGGAATTGGTAATTAAGGGATTATCTATCTTTTTTTTAAAAAAAATTCTGGTGCTGACTGTCCCTTTTAGGCATTGTTAGCCAATCAGAAGCAGACATATGTGTGCATGCTTCAATCTGTGTCTGCATCCGCAGCAGTTCACAACTTTTACTATGTATTCAACCCCTTTGCAAAGGTTAAACACATACTAAGGTAAGGGAATTTGTTTGAAAATACATTTTATTTTACAAAATAGGGGATTTTATTTTAACCCTATATTGTCCCTTTAAGATTATAAGATATACCAATCAGCTATGTTGGGATTTTTGTGTTTTTAATTAAGAAAAGTAACAGAATCTTGAAATCTGGGTGACTATATCATATTTGTTGCCAAAAATATGTTTCACTGATATACAGACTGTGAACATACTAAAATTGAGCTACCCTGTTGATTTTTTTTTTCTGCTTGAGTGAAGCTATTTTAACCTCTCACCTCCAAACCAATTGGGACCAAATGGGTCAATGCTCCTGACTTCAGTTCCAAATTCCTTTATGTCCCCAAGGAATGTAAATATGTATTAAAACTTTCAAATACTTGTAGACCTGTGGCAGAAATGTTCACATTGCATCACTTTCAAATTGTTTCATGGTTTGCTGTATTTCACAATACAGTGCATAGTTTCACTTGCTTTGTAAGCTTGATCACATTTTTGAACACATACTATCTTATGGGCCACAACATTTTTAGATTGGACCCCATGAAAGCCTAATCTCTGGATTACGGTAATTACGGTAATCATGCTTTTTGAAACCAATTTTGGAAATTTTTATATACTAGACAATATTTATTTAGAAAAACCTTAGCTATTGGAAAATTATCTGCGGAAACTGCAGTTGATATGAAATAATAATAATAATAATAATAATAAAATAAAATCAATAAATAAAAAGGTATATGTGACAAGAAAAGAAAAGCAGAACATTAAAAGGATGTCAATTCTGTAGCAAACAAAGGGCGCGATCAAATATACGGCGCAGGTTTCGGCGCAAGTGTGGGAACCCGCAGCACCCATAATTTCACCTCACACATCGGGGTATTACATATACTGCGCCGTCAGATGCTAAACTGGCGTAAGTAGGATAAACTGGCGATCTTCTGAAATGTGCGCAAATCCACATTTTAGTCATCGCAAGTAACTTACGCCAGTATTTTGTCCACGGAAAGTGTCAAAATAGAGTAGTTTTATGCAAATTAGACTAACACTCGTAAAATTGAACTGCGATTTCATATAAAAACTACGCTATTCAAAATTCATATATAAACCCATATATAAAGAGATGAAGGTAATACAATTCTGATTTCCCATTGTTCTCTCCTCCAAGTATTGTTGATTGTTTTGAGAACAAATTTAAATTAAATAAGCAAGTATATGTCCACAATGTGATAAAGTACCTACAAGCTCAATCCATTTGATTATGTTGTGGCTTCAAACTATTTCAAATACACAAATAAACCTTAAAAACCAATATCATAGTATACTGTCCCTTTAATCTTGAGATGCTGCTTAAATGTAAGTATTTGTTAAGGCTTCCAGGGAGTTACGTTGTTTTTTTTTAGTCATTGCAAGGGTTGCTGTGCCTGCAATTTGTGGCGAGATGAGAATGGAGTAGATTTTCTGAATTCTGCGCGCGTAAGTCCTTACGCTGTATATTGGATACCAAATTGCGCGTCTGTTCTATGTTAGTCTAATGTAATGGAGGCCAAAGGGTTAGATTATGAGTGGAGCATTATTGTTTGCAAGCGATAGCAGCTTTTTTTCAGCCTTTTTGCTCACATTGGAAATAGCGTGTATATTACAAGTTGAAAGTAAACTTGTTTGCTTGAGCACAATCACGATTTACCCTCGCTTAGTGCAACTTGAAAGGTCCGGAAAAGGGTAGGGGAAGAAAAACAAATTGCATTAAACACAACATAAATACATTTAAAAGTACAGTTACATTCACATAAACACTATCTGATAAAAAATATTTAAAAAATAAAATAAAGTAAGGGCGCAAAAAAGTATGGAAGTGTTAAAAAGAGCTACAAAGGCTTTAACATTTATGTATTTATATGTGTATATATTTATTTATATATATATATATATATATACACACACATATATATATATATATATATATATATATATATGTGTGTATTTACATACATATATACACTTATAAACACACATATATATATATATATATATATATATATATATATATATATATATATATATATATATATATATATATATATATATACATATATATATACACACGCACACACACATATACACACATTGGAAACTTTGCAAATACCTAAAACATAAAAAAAAATATTGTTCAGTATTAATATTGTATAATGCATATATTTAAAGGAATATGCACTGTTTTTTTAAACATATATTCATATATAATTTTCATCATAGGTATACCTTAACTATGAGAGACAAAATGTGGAAAGAAATCCAGACAATCACATTGTCTGATTTGGAAATAATTTATTTTCAAATTATGGTGGAAAATAAGTATTTGGTCAATATCAAAAGTTCATCTCAGTACTTTGTTATATATCCTTTGTTCGCAATGACAGAGGTCTAACGTTTTCTGTAAGTCTTCACAAGGTTGTCACACACTGTTGCTGGTATGTTGTGGGATGTGGGCAAGCGCCTACTCTGTTCCCTATGGGCTTGAGGGGGGGTGATACCTAGAAACCACCAATAGAAATCAGCTAAAAATGTACGGAGACCCCCAAGCGCCTACCAACCGGAGGCAAAGGGATAGAAATGGGTGTAGCAATATGTACAGTAAAAAACTAATTTATTGCCTATACATATAAAAGCTTAATACATACATGTTATACAATTCATGGATCCATGGTAAATTATAAAAAAAATAAAATACAATAAAAACCATATAAAGTAGATGTTGGGATTAAAAACAATGGTAAGTGCAATATTTAATGTTATCCTCCTAAGTATGAAGTCCAGTGGAATTGGTGTGGAAAAGTCAGTGATTTTACCTAAATGGAATGGAGCTTACCAATATCAGTCGACGCGTTTCGGCCTTATTCTAGGCCTTTATCAAGCCTAGAATAAGGCCGAAACGCGTCGACTGATATTGGTAAGCTCCATTCCATTTAGGTAAAACTTATTTGAAGGTATCTGCACTATATTTGTTTTTATTTTTAGGTGGACATCATTTCTCTGTCTGAAAATTTGGTTCACTTTCAGTGGGCCCAACATTTCCTCCATCTTCACATCTTTACCACACCACAACACTCTTGGATACTTACAACCACTATTTTGATCCCACAGGATCTGGGTGACTATAGTTTGACTTTTTTTTTTTGATATTCAAATTTTTTTTGATATTCACATATTTTTGAATCCACATTTTTTCACCACATTTTTTTCCACACCGTGTGTAGGATTGATTGACATTTTATTTTTGGAACTTTGTTTTTTCATATTTTTAATTTTATATACAATTTGTCCTCACTGTTGTATATCACTGACTTTTCCACACCAATTCCACTGGACTTCATACTTAGGAGGATAACATTAAATATTGCACTTACCATTGTTTTTAATCCGAACATCTTCTTTCTATGGTTTTTATTGTATTTTATTTTTATTGTAATTTACCATGGATCCATGAATTGTATAACATGTATGTATTAAGCTTTTATATGTATAGGCAATAAATTAGTTTTTTACTGTACATATTGCTACACCCATTTCTATCCCTTTGCCTCCGGTTGGTAGGCGCTTGGGGGTCTCCGTACATTGTTGCTGGTATGTTGGCCCATTCCTGCATGCAGATCTCCTCTAGAGCAGTGATGTTTTGGGGCTGTCACTGGGCAACACAGACTTTCAACTCCCTCCAAAGGTTTTCTATGGGGTTAAGATCTGGAGACTGGCTAGGCCACTCCAGGACCTTGAAATGCGTCTTACGAAGCCACTCCTTCGTTGCTCGGGCAGTGTGTTTGGGATCATTGTCATGCTGAAAGACCCAGCCACGTTTCATCTTCAATGCCCTTGCTGATGGAAGGAGGTTTGCACTTAAAATCTCACGATACATGGCCCCAGTCATTCTTTCATGTACATGGATCAGTCGTCCTGTTCCCTTTGCAGAGAAACAGCCCAAAAGCAAGATGTTGCCACCCCCATGCTTCACAGTAGGTATGGTGTTCTTTGGCTGCAACTCAGCATTCTCTCTCCTCCAAACACAACAAGTTGTGTTTCTATCAAACAGTTCTACTTTGGTTTCATCTGACCATATGACATTCTCCCAATCCGCTTCTGGATCATTCAAATGCTCTCTAGCATACTTCAGATAGGCCCGGACATGTACTGGCTTAAGCAGGAGGACACGTCTGGCACTGCAGGATCTGAGTCCCTGGCATTATAGTGTGTTACTGATGGTAGCCTTTTGTAATGTCCCTTTAAGACATTCCACTTCCACCTTTTCACCTGCCTATAAAACCTCACTTCCTGAGCTGATTCATTCACCTGCTTCGCTAGGACTTCAACTCACCTTCCTTCCGGAAGCTACAGAACAATCTCTCAGCCTGACCAGTACTGCAACTAGCCACTCAGCTCTCAGGAAGAACTCCGGTCTCACTCCACCATTACAGTGTTCCATGCTGCAAGGGAAAGCCAAGCACAGGCTACCGCAAGTATAACTCTGCTAATCAAATACTCTCAAGTTGTTTCTAGTTCACATTATCAACCGTACTTACTCAGTCTTTATATTAACAATTAATCTTATGCTAAAGAACTCTATTTTTGATCTAGCTATCCATATTTGCCTCTGTGAATTTATCAGACTTGCACACTTGTTTGTCTGAATAGAATCATATTTGTCTAGCAGCATTTCCTGTGAGTTCACTCTTAGCAAAACGCTTGAAGCATATTGCCAGGTTATAATTTGTTTTTCTTGGCGTTTGCAACTAGCAACACACTACAATTCTAAAAGATACAATTTATCTTACATAATAATCAAGCCCTAAATATAAATATGAACTCCTCATTTAAAAGACCAACTGCTACCTATATCGATAGAAACACACCAGTAAGTGTCCCCATGGAGATTGGCATTAACAAGGCTCCCCTCACACCAGAGGAAAAAGCAAGGAGGCGCACCTCTAACCTATGTCTTTATTGCGCTAGTAAAGATCATACAGTGGGTACTTGTCCCATTCTACAATGTACTAAGAAGGGTAAGCCATCCCATATCTATACTGTATCCCTGCAGAAACAGACTCATGCACTTACCATTTTTCTATCTTTGCAGTGGGATCAACATCAGTTCAAGACTGAAGCTGTTATTGACTCTGGCGCATATGGCTGTTTAATGGATGCTTCCTTTGTCAGAAAAAATAAAATACCTATAATTTCAAGGCAAAATCCTCTTTTTATTACGGTAATAGATGGATCTTTAATCCAGAAAGGACCGGTAACACACCACACCATCTCACTATTGTTACAGACAGAAGAGGGTCATGTTGAATTTCAAAGCTTTGACATCATACCCACAGCGATTCACACAGTCATCTTAGGTTTACCCTGGTTGGTAAAACACAATCCTAGTATCAACTGGGAAAAATGTAGCATACATTTCACTTCTGAGTTCTGTAAAAACACATGCTTCCCACAACAGACTATAGCTACATTACAGACTACCATGACAAGATCTATATACCTACACTACTTAGGACTTATATCTTGCAACAATTCCATGATAACCCCCTTTCTGGACACCAAGGTATATATAAGACTAAGGAAGCAATTCAGAGATATTATTGGTGGCCTAAGATGGCAGATGCCATTCAACAGTACATAGTATCATGTACAGTCTGTGCTAGAAATAAAACTCAGAAACTAAAGCCCATTGGACTACTCACACCTTTACCAATTCCGGAGATTCCTTGGACAATAATTTCAATGGATTTTATAGTGGAATTGCCAGTATCTCAAAACCATAACACCATTATGGTGGTGGTCGACCATCACACGAAATTGGCACATTTTGTTCCCCTACCGTCTTTGCCATCTGCAACTGACACCGCAGACGCATTCATAAAACATATAGTACGTCTCCATGGAATCCCTCAATCCATCATAACAGACCGAGGGACACTTCACATTTTTGGAAAGCTTTATGTTCAGTTCTACGTATACGACCTAGATTAACAACTTCTTACCATCCTCAGGCTAATGGTTTAACCGAACGAATTAACGGGATTTTAGAACAGTATCTTCGTTGCTATATAACACATTTGCAAGACAATTGGTACTCTCTTCTCCCTCTAGCTGAATATTCATACAACAACTCAATATCAGCCTCGACTAAAGTCAGTCCATTCTATGCTACCTATGGTTACCACCCACAAAGCATTCCACTTTCGCGTATAGGTTCTACTTCACCAGCAGCCACTTCATATCTCATCAATCTCCAGGACTCTCTTATCTTACTAAAGGAACATCTACAGGTTGCCAAAGCCTTGCAGAAACATTACTACGATTTAAGACACAGAGATAGTCCGAATTACAAATTAGGTGATTTGGTATGGCTATCCACGAAATATCTGAAATTATCTGTTCCTTCAACGAAGTTGGCTAACCAATACATTGGCCCCTTTCCTATAAAGAAGATACTCAATCCAACCTCTGTGACCCTACAACTGCCACCTAGATACAAGGTGCATCCCACGTTTCATGTGTCTTTGCTGAAACCATATACATCCAGCACCTTTAGGGGCAGGCCGAAAGAACCACCTCCGCCCATTCACTTGGATGACCATGACGAATTTGAGTTGGATTCTATACTCGACTCCCGTATGTACCTTGGTCATTTGGAGTACCTCATCCGTTGGAGGATTCCTGGGTACCCAGGTCTCATGTTCATGCTACCCGTCTCTTGGATGCTTTCCATAGGCGTTATCCTGCTAAGCCTGCATCCTCTGAGTGGATGCTTTGAGGGGGGGGATCTGTAATGTCCCTTTAAGACATTCCACTTCCACCTTTTCACCTGCCTATAAAACCTCACTTCCTGAGATCTACTTTGCTTGATTATTTTGTTTGTTCTGATTGGAATACTTCACAGAAATCAAGTCACTCCTGCTATCATCTCAAACTGAGTGATATTGAACTTTTGCTTATTTGAATTTAACCCTCAAAAAGGAACTTTCTAACTAATTGCTGCTTTCTACTAAAGAAACTCATAATCTGCACAGCCATCTGAATCCATTTCATAGATTGCCTGTCAGTCTCTCTCCTAAAGTGCCGCTCCACCACAGTATTACAGAGGATTTTCTCACATCTCCAGCTGCAGCTGATTCATTCACCTGCTTCGCTAGGACTTCAACTCACCTTCCTTCCGGAAGCTACAGAACAATCTCTCAGCCTGACCAGTACTGCAACTAGCCACTCAGCTCTCAGGAAGAACTCCGGTCTCACTCAACCATTACAGCGTTCAATGCTGCAAGGGAAAGCCAAGCACAGGCTACCGCAAGTATAACTCTGCTAATCAAATACTCTCAAGTTGTTTCTAGTTCATATTATCAACCGTACTTACTCAGTCTTTATATTAACAATTAATCTTATGCTAAAGAACTCTATTTTTGATCTAGCTATCCATATTTGCCTCTGTGAATTTATCAGACTTGCACACTTGTTTGTCTAAATAGAATCATATTTGTCTAGCAGCATTTCCTGTGAGTTCACTCTTAGCAAAACGCTTGAAGCATATTGCCAGGTTATAATTTGTATCTCTTGGCGTTTGCAACTAGCAACACACTACAATTCTAAAAGATACAATTTATCTTACACCTTTGTTACGTTGGTCCCAACTCTCTGCAGGTCATTCACTAGATCCCCCCATGTGGTTCTGGGATGTTTGCTCACCGTTCTTGTGATCATTTTGACCGCACGGGGTGAAATCTTGTGTGGAGCCCCAGATTGAGGGAGGTTATCAATGGTCTTGTATGTCTTCCATTTTCTAATTATTGCTCCCACAGTTGATTTCTTCACACCAAGCTGCTTGCCTATTCCAGATTCAGTCTTCCCAGCCTGGTGCAGGTCTACAATTTTGTTTCTGGTGTCTTTCGACAGCTCTTTGGTCTTCACCATAGTGGAGTTTGGAGTGTGACTGTTTGAGGTTGTGGACAGGTGCCTTTTATACTGATAACAAGTTCAAGCAGGTGCCATTAATACAGGTAATGAGTGGAGGACAGAGGTGCATCTTAAAGAAGAAGATACAGGTCTGTGAGAGCCAGAAATCTTGCTTGTTTGTAGGTGACCAAATACTTATTTTCCACCATAATATGCAAATAAATTCTTTTCAAATCAGACAATGTGATTGTCTGGATTTGTTTCCACATTTTGTCTCTCATAGTTGAGGTATACCTATGATGAAAATTACAGACCTTTCTCATCTTCTTAAGTGGGAGAACTTGCACAATTGGTGGCTGACTAAATACTTTTTTGCCCCACTGTATATATCTGTATATACCTATATATATTTATATATATATATATATATATATAAAAACAAAAATCATCATATATATTTATATATAAATATATATTTAAGAATAAATAGAAAATAGCATGGGTGTTAGGTTTTTCAGTTTGCGTGCTCCATTGAAGTCTATTAGAGAAAATACGTTAATGAGTTCGTGATATCCGAACTCCAACTCTTTGCACATGTTGGGTTTCACTCTTGCTGTAACTTTTTATTTTCAACTTGTTAAACATGCGCTACCTGACGTGCGCATAAAGTTTACCTCCAGCAAAGTTAACACACGAGCGAGAGCACAAAATAACTCTACACTGGCAATCTAGCACAAAGTGTGTATAGCAGAATCTTTACACTTACTTTTTTTTACAGTACTCTGCTTGTTAAAACATTGTGGGCCACGTTTCTTAATTGCACTAAATTAATAAAAGTGAGTCACCAATAAATTTCTATATGGATTTGTCCAATTTCTTTTTTGTCTGGGTTAAACGCTTTGAAAAGCTGCTAATTTTTTTAGCACTTAATATTGCCTATACAAATATTATTTCATTTATGATTAATAAGTTAAGATTCTCCAAACTTGTGCATAGTTTTAATACATTTAAGTATATATTACTTGCGTGGTAAGTCCGTTTATCATTTATTTTTATATACTTAGTTGCAATCCAACAAAATCACTCTTACATTTGTGAGCATAAGAATAATTAGTATTTTTTATAAAGATTAGAACATCAATCGTAGCCATGATAAAAAATATCACTGTAGTTTACCAGTCAGAAATTAGTTTATTACCAGTCAAAAATGAGTATAGTAGTCAGGTGTGAATACTAGTTTGGGACACATGGACAAGAAGAAATGTTCAGCCCTGATGTATCATAATAATATATAAATCATACTAATTCTCAAGCAGTGAGAATTAACAGTGCAACAGTGCACAGAAACACTAGGAATCACAACATTCATGTTATGATCTGACAGGCAATAGGGTTTGATGAAGATTGAGGAAAAATGCATGCATAGCATGAGAGTATTTAAAAGACTCCTTAGGTGCAGTATTTACCATTAGATATGAACAACTTACTATAGGGTATATTTTTTCAATCATTTGTGAGTATCATTTATCCTAATCTTATAAAGTAGAATATCTGTTGTGGATAGATAAGCTTAATGGTTCCATGTACTAAGCAGTGAAAGCTGCTCTGGAGCCCTTGCGGGCAGGTTCACATATGAGAGCCTGCTTCCTGCAATTTAAAAAGCAGCGGTCATTAGAAAACTGCTAATTACACTCTACGCCACCTCTGAGATGCCGAGGGGAAATCACTGAGATCTTGCTCGCTCTCAGTGATTGACAGTCCCTTCTCTCACACGATTGGTCATAAAAGAGAAGGGGTGGGCATTACATACTCACTTGAGCATGTAATGATACATACGGGCAGTGGATCCTAATCATCCGCTGCCCGTATGTTGCGAAGGTGAATAGACAACTTCTCAAATTGAAAAGCTTGTCCACTCGACCTTTAGTACATGGGGCCCTAAGAGAGAAAACACTACAATACAAATCTAATATTTAACCATGTACATAAAACTAGTGCAGATTACAACAAGCAAATACAGGGCCAGATTACAAAAGGCACACTATTTAGTGTTTTTGCACAAACTTTAAGACAACCAGAGATAAAGTTTTTACCCATTTGGGTTAGTGTGCGTTTTATAAGTTGAAAGTAAATCTTTTGCATGCGAGCAATACCCGACGCGCTTTAACTTATTCTCCATATAGACTTCAATGGAGTGTGATTTAAAAAAAATTAACATCGCTTGTGCCCTTACCCAACACCATATTAAACCCACAGCGATATACCCGACAGGCGTGCATCAGGTTTACCGCTCATATTACAAGTAAACGTGATAACTTGAGTGCAATCTGGTTAGCTGTTTTGCAAAGCAATAAAGTGTCACAAAACACATAAAAAATACATTACAAAGTACAGTTACACTCATAATTACACCATTTAATAAAATTATAAAAAAAAATATTGCAAAAAAAATTATAAGGGCTCAGATATGAGGTCTTAGGTGTAAGGAAAAAAAAAGGCAGGCAAAGAGCATAGAGATACATACATACGCATGTCTAAATATATATATGTACGTATGTGTATGTGTATTTATTTATTTATGTATTTATATGTGTTTATATGTATTTGATCTAAGTCTAATCAGCCAATAAGATTTAAGCAGCTCTCATCCTATTGGCTGATTTGATTTTTTTAGCCAATAGGAATGCAAGGGTACCTTGCATTCAATCTCCCGTGTGTGGTGGATGATCGCATGAAAAGGATCTTCACGTCACATATGACCGCTGCCGATGACTGCTCCTTTCCTCTGCCAAGAAGATAGAAGATGGCCCTGCGATAGATGAAGATGGAGCAGCCTGGATGAAGACCTTTCGCCGCCGGGAAGAAGATGGATCGCCGGACTTCATCAATGGTGTGTACCTATTTTGGGGTTAGTGTTAGTTTTTTTTTTTTTTCGGGGTGTTTTTTCTTTTAGATTAGGACTTTTTTTTATTTTTATGGACTGTAAAAGAGCTGATTGCCCTTTTAAGGGAATTTCTAATCTAAAATGTCCTTTTCGACTAGAAATGCTTGTGCAATGATAAATGCCGACAGCGTATGTTGTCAGCATTTAGTAATCCTGGGCGGACATGATCCACTACAGCGAATCATGTCTGCCCGCACAATGATAATTCGGCCCCTTTGGGCGTTAAGCAGTTAATGTATTTATGTTGTGTTTGGGGCAATTATTTTTTTAATCTCTTTACGCAAGATCTTCAGTTTAAATTTGATTGTGCTCCAGCAAACGTGTTTACCTTCAACCACCACTTGTAATCTAGCCCATAGTTTAGTTTAACATATTCTTGTAAAGTACAAAAAAATTATATTTCTTTTTAAGTAACCGCAATCCATTATTGAGTCAGTGAAATCCCAGAGATTAGTGTGTTCCTAGAAACACCTAAAGTAGAAATGAGAACCAAATGTTGGAGATGTTTGGTGTATCACATCAAACTCATCGGTTTATGTGCTTAACTTAAGAGGGAGCTACTCAGAGGGCTAACTTGTACACGCATTACAAGTTGAAAGTAAACGCATTAGCTTGAGCTCAAACTAAATTTGCGCTCATCAGGTTAGCATGAGCGGAGACCTATTTTTATTTATTATTTTTATTTCACAGTTGGTAAGTTTGTATTTATTTTAACTAGATAGTTAGTAAATATTTATATTGTAGCAAGCTTAGATTTCATTTTAATTTCACAGGTAAGTTTGTATTTATTTTTAAATAGGTAGTAAGTTAATAATTGTAACTTTAATTTAGGTGTATGTTAATTATGTTAAAGTTAGGGGGTGTTAGGTTTAGGGTTAATATAGTTTAATTTAGGTTGTTGTGATGTGGGGGCCGGCAGTTTAGGGGTTAATAGTTTTAGTTAGTGTCGGCAATGTGGGTGTACGGCGGTTTAGGGGTTAATAGTTTTAGTTAGTGTCGGCGATGTTTGGGAAGTGTGGTTTAGCGGTTAATAGGTTTAGTTAGGGTCGGCGATGTCTGAGAACTGCGGTTTAGGGTTTAATAGGTTTAGTTAGTGTCGGTGATGTTTGGGAACTGTGGTTTAGTGGTTAATAGGTTTAGTTAGGGTCAGCGATGTCTGAGAACTGCGGTTTAGGGTTTAATAGGTTTAGTTAGTGTCGGCGATGTTTGGAAAATGTGGTTTAGGGGTTAAAAGGTTTAGTTTGTGTCGACGATGTTTGGAAACTGCGGTTTAGGGGTTAATAGGTTTAGTTTGTGTCTGCAATGTTTGGAAACTGCAGTTTAGGGGTTAATAGGTTTAGTTTTTGTCAGCGATGTTGGGGAACTGTGGTTTAGGGGTTAATAGGTTAAGTTAGTGTCAGCGATGTTGGGGAATGGCAGTTTAGGGGTTAATAGAATTATTTAGTGATTTAGTTAGTGTCTGCGATGTTGGGGAAGTGCGGTTTAGATTAGAACAATGAAAAATTCTGAAAATGAATAAAGAATGGATCCGAAAATTCGGACAACTGATTTATTAATTTTTGGATTTTTTCTGGATTTTAGTTATGGTACCGATTTGGAAATTCAGATGCATTCGAATCTCTGAATCCGCCAAAATTCGCCTGAAAACGAAATTCGGACGAAACGAAATGCACATGTCTAATTTATAGAAATCATTAGAAATACTATTACATTAAACGCATGTGATTCTTATGAAAACATTCTAAATTCTAAATCAACTAAAGAATGTGTTAAAATTTGTTTCAGTTTTTGAATTTTGCAAAACATTCTCCAATCCCTAGTATGACATATATCTCCACTTTGGAGCCCTTTACACTTTTTTAATCATTTATAAGATTTTAACCCCTTAATGACCACAATGTACCCTGTATGTCACTGGTCGTTAATGTTTTTTTCAGGACATAATAGCACAAGTCTAGCAAGAACACACTATTAATGTACTCCCTCCAGCAGGCTTTGTGGAATAGAGCAGTCTCAACGCTGGTGGCAAGACCGCGCTATAAAACAATCAAGTCCCAAAAAAAGGCCAGTGACATACAGGGTACGTCGCTGGTCCTTAAGGGGTTAAAATGTATTTACTGTAAATGTTTTACATTTTAATGTTCGTCACATAGTAGAAAATGTTCTTAGTATTTTGTATATTCCTATATATCTTTGTATATCTATACCCATATATATTCAAATAGATCTAAAAGTATAGACACTGTATACATTTAAAAAAAAAAAAAAATATATATATATATATTTAAAAATAAAAATAAAATGGTCTTCTATGCAAAGAACATTGGACTTTAAAGTATTTATAACCTTCGGTGAAGATTGTTTTACTCCTGTTGGATTTTGCATACATGCACAATGTATATGCTTCATATAAAATGTTCAAAAATATTGTTTTTAATTATTATAAAATATCATAATGATTATGATTTTTAAGAATCTCTATTATAATTATATTTTTTTATTAATTATATGATTATTTAATGTAAATAAATACATTTTGCTCCCTAATATAAATCCTGTGAGGTTTAGCGCACATGCATATGCACAAAAACCAAGAGGAATAATAAAAAAATATATATTTATAAATTATATAAATATTTTCAAAAATGAAAAGAAAGTTTTCTTTTATGTGAAGAACATTGGAATGTTAAATATTTATAACTAAGTTAAAGACAAATAGCTGTAGCTTGGTAAAAGTGAAAAATATGATCCTTCATTCATGGAAGCAATAAACATGGTAATAACACCTCTAGCAAGTGGAAAAAAAGGTCTGACATGTTTCGCCTCATGCCTTTAGCTGAGACCTACAACCATAAAACATAATTTTACATAAATACCCAGTGTCTGCCTCTAATTGGTCCAAACGGAGCTCATTAAAGGGAAAACGTAACATTTCTTTAACGCCTTCATAGCCAAAATAGGGAAAAAAGTTCTCAAACATACAGAGAAGGATTAAACCTGTAAATTCACATGCCAATTTAACTGTTAAGAATGTAATAAAATGTAACTATTTTTATAAATAAGAAACAATATTAGTCCTACTCATGAGGCAGTGGAAAGAATATATTCTTAACTACCATAAGATTTAGCGATGTAGGTCTAACGTGTTCCTTTTATCTTAAGCATGCTTCATTGACGTCTATTGGGCGAATGCATTAACGCAGTCATGATATACAAATTCCTGAAGCTAACTTGTCAGCTTTTGTTCATGTACAATTTACTTTCAACTCGTAAAAGTTAAAAGTTTATTTCCAGTGGTGTTTGCATGTGAGTGAAAATGCTAAATATTGCTCCACCAGTAATCTTGCCCAGAATATTTTAGGCCACCTGGAAACAGGTGTATTTTTTTTTACTGAAGTAGAATCATAGCAAGGAAATGATCTTTTGGCTCAATTTGTTGTATCCGTGGTGAAGATTCTTAAACAGTTACGTGATTTGTGGAGCCCATACCAACCCAATTTGATGTAGTAGCTGCATCTGTAGAAAATAAGCTGTAGACTACAAATGTGCATTCTATGGCAGATAAGGCATCAAGCTTAGAAGTCAAAACACGGTAGTGCACGATGTGTGGGGTGTTTAAATGTGATAGTTTCTTGTTTGAGGAATAGAAAAATGGCTACTCACTTTCAAACTTTCAGCTGTAACCTTAAGAAGTAGCAGAGAATTTGTGGCTGTAACAACAGCATTGAAATTGCCTGAACTGAGATACAATTGGGCTTTTCTCACACTTATTTGTGTTGTATCTGGGGTTGCATTATGATAAAGTAGACCATTATGCTGGACAACATTCACTGTGGGGCTTACTGTCCACTACTGATGATGCAGATAGTTCTACCATATTGTATAATTTCTGTAACTCTGAGATGTGTTACTGTTTACTAATATATATATATATATTTGTGAAGACTAGTTCAATTCTGGAATATAACAAAAATTGGATTGTGAACCTCAGCTGCTGGAATGGTTGTAAAGTGTAAAGGTTTTAATGTGGCAGCAAGATTTATGGGAAGAAACATCAATCACTCATCAGAGTAATGTTAAATTCTCCAGAAATCTCAGGAGCTGTTTAGTTGCTGGTTTCACTGGGCAAATTGAACTATTGCTGCCACCTGTGAATTAAATCACAATTTACATTGCAGCAGTTCAACAGGCAAGAGTTAACCAGGAAAGTGTTAACACTGAGAGCGGACTATGTGAAACATATGTGTCAAAGGCTAATATACAAATAGTTTAAAGCTACAAATTGGGAATATATAGGAACGTGTTGTTTTGGCATTGAAAAACATAGTATAGTAACAATACATCCTTTCTAGCATTTTTGCATACCTCTTGCAGACAAGGGAATAAACAGCTGAGCAGCTTCTGGATGTACAGCGAGAGTTCACACTGACAGTGAGGAGACGCTGAACTGGAGGTTCCGGTGTAAGTCGAGTTGGCGTGTGATGTCACCGCTTGCTGGAAGTGCAGAGAAAGCGGACACCTCCTGGCTGATGGCAGGCTGGATCTTTGTATCGGCAAGGTAGTAGGAGGATGTATGGAGAGGTTGAGGTAATCTCAAATCCTAGAGGCTAGTACGAGTCCCACAGTCGCTTACAATAGAAAAAGGTATGCCATGATGTTTGAAGACATTAGTGAGGAGAAGTTGGATAGTTTCAGAGGTGGAGAAATACAAAATTCCATCTCACTTGTCTTGCTGCTAAAGTCCTAGTGGTTTTAAGATATTTCAGATTTCGATGATCTGTATAAATTATAATTGGGTGGCGAGTTCCTTCCAGGAGGTGTCGCCAATGTTCAAATGAGACCTTTATTGCCAGTAATTCCTTGTCCCCGATCAGATAATGTGATTCAGGAAAGTCAAACTTCTTGAATAGTAGGCGACGGGATGTAAAGGTTCTTTTATGCCATCGCGTTGTGACAAAACAGCACCTACAGCAACCTCGGAGGCGTCAACCTCCAGTATGAATTGGAGTTCGGTGTTAGGGAATCTGAGAATGGGTGCAGCGGTAAATTTTGCTTTAAGAGAGTCGAACAGGCTTTGTGTGTCGTCTGTCCATTTAAATTTAACATTAGTTTTAGTTAGGTTAGCCAAAGGTTTTGTATCTCAGGCGAAATTGTTAATGAATTTACGATAAAAGTTGGTGAAGCCCATGAAGCGTTGGACTTTTTTGTTGGTGGGAGCTGGCCAATCGTTAATGGTCTGGATTTTTGTGTCTTCCATACGTATGCCTGTAGCAGAGATTTGATATCCTAAAAATGTAATGGACTCTGAATTGAATATACATTTTTCTACTTTTGTGTATATGGAATTACTATGTAATCTAGAAAGTAGTTGCCTGACATGGTTGTGGTGTTCTGAGAGTGTTTTGGAGAATATCAGGATGTCATCTAAGTAAATGACTAGAAAAATGTCTAAGATATCATTAAATGATATCATTTATTAGGTATTGGAAGTTGGCGGGAGGGTTGTATAACCCAAATGGCATTATGGTGTATTCGTACAACCCATATCGGGTACGAAATGCTGTCAACCATTCATCACCAGATCTCATGCAGATAAGGTTATAGGCCCCCCTGAGGTCGAGTTTGGTAAAAAAAACTTGACCCCTCCAATCTTTCAATTAACTCGGGAATCAGAGGAAGGGGATATCGATTTTCTACTGTTATTTTATTTAGCTGTTTGTAATCGACTATAGGTCGTAATGAACCGTCTTTGTTCCTAACAAAGAACATACCAGCACCGGCTGGCGAGGTAGACGGTCGTATGAAACCCTTCCTAAGATTTTCTTCTAGGTAGGTTTTCAAATGGCTCTGGCTTGGACAAGGGAAAAACATGCCCACAAGGAATTTGAGCCCCTGGTAAAAGGTCAATAGGGCAATCGTATGTCCCGTGGGGTGGCATATTCTCTGATTCTTTTTTTACTAAAGACGTCAGAAAACTCTGTATATTTAGATGGTATAGTAACGTCAGTAGTAGGTTGTAGTAACAATGTTGGGAAGCAAATCGTGGTACAGTAACTGGAGTTAAAATCAAGACTTAAAGAGGACCAAGTTATATGGGGATTATGGGTAGTCAACCAATTTAACCCTAATATTACAGGGAAGATTGGAGATGAAATAACATCGAAACTAAGATACTCCCTATGATGTCCAGTAGTAGAGACAAGAAGTGGTATAGTTTCATAAATGACTGGCCCACAAGATAAGTTATTCCCATCTATACCCCTAAGAAGGATTGTAGAGCATTTTTTAACTAATGGAATTTTATTAGTGTTGGTGAAATGCACATCAATGTAGCAAGCTGTGGCTCCAGAATCAATTATCCCAGTTACGTTGACCCGATGTTGATTCCACTGTAAAAGAAGTGGTAGTTTACAATAGGTTGTTGTGGAAGTGTGAGTATTTAAACAATGATAAGGTTCAAAGGTCTTACCCTTATTCTGATGCTGTAGATTGGGACATTCTTTTACAGTATGTTCGTCGGATGCACAGTACATACATAAGTTATTATGGCATCTTCTCAACTTTTCTTGAGTGGAGAGAGGTCCATTAACGAAACCAATATCTATTGGTTCTGTGGAAGGCATAGGAACAGTGACAGTGGAACTAGTGGTTGTAATTTTCTTCTGTGGGGGGTCATGATATGTTCTCTCATGTTGTCTCTCTCTTAAGCGTCTATCTATGTTTATACTTAGATTTATGAGCTCTTCTAAGGTGGGTGGTAGATCCACACGTGAGAGTTCATATTTGATTGCATCAGAGAGGCCTAGTCTGAATTGATTCCTTAGGGATAAATTATTCCATTGAGTATCCTTAGCCCACCTATTAAAGTCAGTTATGTAATCCTCAACACACATTTTCTTTTGTTTTAGGGATCTCATAGTAGTCTCTGCAGTTAGTTGTTTATATGGATCATCATATAGCTGAGAGAGAGCTGCAAAGAAGGCATCTAGGGAGTTAAGAATATTATCATTACCTTCGCAGAAACTGTTTGCCCATGTCCTAGGCTCTGCCCTAAGATAGGAGATGGTAGTCAATACTTTAATTCTGTCATTAGGGTAAGTGTGGGGCTTTAATGTGAAGAGGAGTAGCAAGCGTTCCAAAAATCCCTGAATTGTGTTCTATCGCCATATAATTTATCAGGTGGGCTAACTTTGGGTTCTACAGTTATCCTTGACTCTACATAATCTTTGATATATGCTTTTAAGGCATCATTTTCTGCTTTTAGGGAATTTAACCCTTCTGTGAGTAGATCAACTCTTTGACTTAGATTTTGCATATGTGTAACCATTTCAGCTGGATCCATACTTGTTTTAATGGGCTTGGTATTCTGTGAAGACTAGTTCAATTCTGGTATATAACAAAAATTGGGTTGTGAACCTCAGCTGCTGGAATGGTTGTAAAGTCTAAAGGTTTTAGTGTGGCAGCAAGATTAAAGGGAAGAAAAATCAATCACTCATCAAAGTAATGTTAAATTCCCCAGAAATCTCAGGAGCTGTTTAGTTGCTGGTTTCACTGGGCAAATTGAACTATTGCTGCCACCTGTGAATTAAATCACAATTTACATTGCAGCAGTTCAACAGGCAAGAGTTAACCAGGAAAGTGTTAACACTGAGAGCGGATTATGTGAAACATATGTGTCAAAGGCTAATATACAAATAGTTTAAAGCTACAAATTGGGAATAGATAGGAACATGTTGTTTTGGCATTGAAAAACATAGTATAGTAACAATACATCCTTTCTAGCGTTTTTGCATACCTCTTGCAGATGAGGGAATAAACAGCTGAGCAGCTTCTGGGTGTACTGCGAGAGTTCACACTGACAGCGAGGAGACGCTGAAGTGGAGGTTCTGGTGTAAGCCGAGTTGGCGTGTGACATCACCGCTTGCTGGAAGTGCAGAGAAAGCGGACACCTCCTGGCTGATGGCAGGCTGGATCTTTGTATCGGCAAGGTGGTAGGAGGATGTAAGGAGAGATTGAGGTAATCTCTAATCCTAGAGGCTAGTACTAGAGGTTATGCATAAACAGGAAGCTAATACCAAGCAATGAATGTAATGTGAGCTGGTGTTTTATACCGGAAATAGAGCGAGTGGAATTGGATTTAAAGGGGAAGTGTGCTAATGTAAGTGAAGTAAAATATGTACCGAAAAAGATTAACATATAGCTAAGTTATGAGTATGACAATAATCATGGATTGTATCCTAAATTGCTTCTGAATTTTAAAGCTCTGTTCTATATCAAGACTAATTCCCTTTAGATTTTTATGTTTTTGTTCTGTAACCTAAATTAAGTGAGTGACATTGGTTCTGCTATTTAATTTCATGTTTATGTAGGATAGTTTGCTGCTAAAGGTAATAAATATCATAGCTAGCTGTTTGATAAATATGTTAGTCTGTAACATATATTGCCCAGTTACTAATTAGGAAGTCTATATTAGGTTCTCAATGGTACTGTATATTTAAATATGGTACCCTCTTTTGTATGGTTAAGGAACATTTGTTTGTAAACAAATCTCCTGATTTCTGATAAATGTTTCAATACAATTTTGCAAAGAAAAAGAAAATTGTAACAGACGAGGGTTACAAATCAATGGTCTATTAAATTGCTACCAATTATACCCAGTTGTACCCAATTATGGGCTAGATTACAAGTGGAGCGCTAATTTAATGTGCACCCGTAAAGGGGCAAATTTACCCGTTTATGGGCGCACGTTAAATAACCAGCCATTATGAGTGGCTGGTTAATGCTACCACGAGCTCGCTGAAGCACTTTGCACTCAGCGAATTAAGTTCTGACCTCTGGTTAATTCAAAAAGTGTCCCCCCTATTTCACCCCAAAATAAAGAGTATAGGCCTAGATTTGGAGTTTGGCGGTAGCCGTGAAAACCAGCGTTAGAGGCTCCTAACAATGGTTTTAGGCTACCGCCGGTATTTGGAGTCACTCAAAATAGGGTCTAACGCTCACTTTCCAGCCGCGACTTTTCCATACCGCAGATCCCCTTACGTAAATTGCATATCCTATCTTTTCAATGGGATTTTTATAACTCCGGTATTTAGAGTCGTTTCTGAAGTGAGCGTTAGACATCTAACGACAAAACTCCAGCCGCAGGAAAAAAGTCAGTAGTTAAGAGCTTTCTGGGCTAACGCCGGTTCATAAAGCTCTTAACTACTGTACTCTAAAGTACACTAACACCCATAAACTACCTATGTACCCCTAAACCGAGGTTTCCCCACATCGCCGACACTCGAATTTTTTTTTTTAACCCCTAATCTGCCGACCGCCACCTACGTTATACTTATGTACCCCTAATCTGCTGCCCCTAACACCGCCGACCCCTATATTATATTTATTAACCCCTAATCTGCCCCCCTCAACGTCGCCTCCAACTGCCTACACTTATTAACCCCTAATCTGCCGAGTGGACCTGAGCGCTACTATAATAAAGTTATTAACCCCTAATCCGCCTCACTAACCCTATAATAAATAGTATTAACCCCTAATCTGCCCTCCCTAACATCGCCGACACCTAACTTCAATTATTAACCCCTAATCTGCTGACCGAATCTCGCCGCTATTCTAATAAATGTATTAACCCCTAAAGCTAAGTCTAACCCTAACACTAACACCCCCCTAAGTTAAATATAATTTAAATCTAACGAAATTAATTAACTCTTATTAAATAAATTATTCCTATTTAAAGCTAAATACTTACCTGTAAAATAAATCCTAATATAGCTACAATATAAATTATAATTATATTATAGCTATTTTAGGATTAATATTTATTTTACATGTAACTTTGTATTTATTTTAACCATGTACAATAGCTATTAAATAGTTAAGAACTATTTAATAGCTAAAATAGTTAAAATAATTACAAATTTACCTGTAAAAGAAATCCTAACCTAAGTTACAATTAAACCTAACACTAGACTATCAATAAATTAATTAAATAAACTACCTACAATTATCTACAATTAACCTAACACTACACTATCAATAAATTAATTAAATACAATTGCTACAAATAAATACAATTAAATAAACTAGCTAAAGTACAAAAAATAAAAAAGAACTAAGTTACAAAAAATAAAAAAATATTTACAAACATTAGAAAAATATTACAACAATTTTAAACTAATTACACCTACTCTAAGCCCCCTAATAAAATAACAAACCCCCCAAAATAAAAAAAATGCCCTACCCTATTCTAAATTGCTAAAGTTCAAAGCTCTTTTACCTTACCAGCCCTGAACAGGGCCCTTTGCGGGGCATGCCCCAAGAAATACAGCTCTTTTGCCTGTAAAAAAAAACATACAATACCCAAGCCCCCCAACATTACAACCCACCACCCACATACCCCTAATCTAACCCAAACCCCCCTTAAATAAACCTAACACTAAGCCCCTGAAGATCATCCTACCTTGTCTTCACCTCACCGGGTATCACACCGATCCGTCCAGAAGAGCTCCTCCGATGTCCTGATCCAAGCCCAAGCGGGGGGCTGAAGAGGTCCATGATCCGGCTGAAGTCTTCATCCAAGCGGGGCAGAAGAGGTCTTCCATCCGATTGAAGTCTTCATCCAAGCGGCATCCATCTGGAGCGAAGCGACAGCATCCTGAAGACCTCCACCGCGGAACATCCATCCTGGCCGACGACTGAACGACGAATGACGGTTCTTTTAAATGACGTCATCCAAGATGGCGTCCCTCGAATTCCGATTGGCTGATAGGATTCTATCAGCCAATCGGAATTAAGGTAGGAATATTCTGATTGGCTGATGGAATCAGCCAATCAGAATCAAGTTCAATCCGATTGGCTGATCCGATCAGCCAATCAGATTGAGCTCGCATTCTATTGGCTGTTCCGATCAGCCAATAGAATGCAAGGTCCGGTCGGCAGATTAGGGGTTAATAATTGTAGGCAGGTGGAGGCGACGTTGTGGGGGGCAGATTAGGGGTTAATAAATATAATATAGGGGTCGGCGATGTTAGGGCAGCAGATTAGGGGTACATAGGGATAATGTAAGTAGCGGCGGTTTACGGAGTGGTAGATTAGGGGTTAATAATAATATGCAGGGGTCAGCGATAGCGGGGGCGGCAGATTAGGGGTTAATAAGTGTAAGGTTAGGGGTGTTTAGACTCGGGGTACATGTTAGAGTGTTAAGTGCAGACGTAGGAAGGGTTACTGCATAGCAAACAATGGGGCTGCGTTAGGAGCTGAACGCGGCTTTTTTGCAGGTGTTTGTTTTTTTTTCAGCTCAAACAGCCCCATTGTTTCCTATGGGGGAATCGTGCACGAGCACGTTTTTGAGGCTGGCCGCGTCCGTAAGCAACTCTGGTATCGAGAGTTGAAGCTGCGTTAAAAATGCTCTACGCTCCTTTTTTGGAGCCTAACGCAGCCTTTATGTAGACTCTCAATACCAGAGTTATTTTTATGGTGCGGCCAGAAAAAAGCCGGCGTTAGTTTTTCGGGTCGTTACCGACAAAACTCCAAATCTAGCGGATAGTTTGTTTTTACAAATAAAATATATGAGCATCTTTTTCTTAATTAAAATATAACTGCACAAAGCAGTTATAAGTTGTTAAAGTGATCTGTCTATGTGGACTGTGTTTAAACTTGAAATATATATGCTTAGATACATATACATCTAGGTGTCAATATGTGTATATATACATATAAACACATAAATATATATACTTTTAATATGCTGCCCAACGCTGTGGGACTAACCCCCTTCACAGCGCTAGGTTCTGTGCCATGTCTATGGGCGTCAGAACAAGGCTCCCATTGGAGCCTATGGGAGAATGCTCTTGTGATTTGCGTGTGCTAGCATTACAAGTTAAACACAAATATTGCGCTCGCGAAACCGCAATTTTATGCTCCACTCGTACTCTAGGCCTATATTTCTATACTAATCTCCAAATATTCCACAAACTGCCCTTTTTAATCTATCTATGACCTACATCTATCCACTTCTCATCACCTTCTCCCTCTCGCAAATTAACACTTCTCTCATGCTGCACGTACTCTATGCAACTATTTACCTCGCTCTGTAAGATTATCTTATACTTTTCAAAACGTCAAGCTGTCTGCTCAGAGGTGCCTACCAAGTTTCCTTCTAAATGTTCATTACTATTCCCCACCTATAAACCATTCTGCAAGCTCAGTCCTAACATCTGTTAGCAATGAATTTCATTGTTAAGACTAATTGCATTGTTCTATATACCACAATGATCACATATTCAGCATTTAATGTTGTTATGCTTTACAAATGAATGATGATGTTAATAATAATAATAATAATAAGTTAAATTAACCTCTCGTTAGATATTCTTGTGTTTTTTTAATTCTCTTTTATTGGCAATCTCGCAGCAAAATGCTGCCCTCATTTACCATTGCATAATCTGTCACGTGTGCATGGGCTGTCAATCTCCTCAGTCAAAGAAGTCTGGGGGGAATTGAGAAACACCACTTTACAGTAAGTGTAGCAGAATAAGTAGCAGCCTTTTTTAATAGAATTCCATGAAGGCTGCACCTGCAAGTGTAAGACTGGAAAAGTAGGATAGGCCAGAGTTTTTTTCTACTACTCTTCTCTATTGTTATTAGATTAGCTGGTCACTTCTCGATGTCATATGGTATTTGTGACTGCAGAGATGAAAACGTTAAAAAGATGTAAAATCGTTTATTTCATATCTATATGCATTTGTTCATATTACAACTTTTAAAATGGAATATATTAGGCAAAATTACATTTATCTGCATTATATAATGCTATCAGCTGTCATTATGTGGAAAATATTTTGCTAAAAAATTGTGGGAACTCAACAAGACTTCCACCCCCGTCAAAATTAGTATTGTTCTATATGCACACACACACTTACATACACTCACACAGCCCTTAAAAAATACCACCTCACTAACACCAGAATTTTCAACCTGATCCACTACATAACTATTATATAGCAAACCAGGAAGAAAAAAAAGTAACCTGCATCTAACACCTACCAGAGTGGCTCTGTCTGTCACGATGTGCATGATCCTACAGCCGGGAGGAGATTTACCACTTAGCGAAGCCTTGTGTGAGTTTGTGGGGGGCTTCTGGAAGGACGCAGATGATCTGCAGACAAGCTTCTCACCAACTGCCAATATTCCAATCGGCTTCCTCAATAAAAGTGGATCTCAGCCCAAGGATTTTCAAAGGATGCGCAGAAACGGAAATAATTCAAACCCTCTAACAGAGACATCAGTTCACTTAAGATTAATACAGTGTAAGAGCTGCTTCACTAAACTCTCACAAAGTAAATTCTGCACTTATAATAAAATGCTTCCTTCAGGGCCGCCATCAGGGGGTGACAGGGGTGACAGGGGTGACTTCTGTCAGGGGCCCAATGGGCTAGGGGGGCCCCATGAGGCAAGAACTTTTTTTTTTTAGATTTTGGCAGCCACCAGTGGGTACTACAGCAGAGTGCTAATTGAGCATGGGAAATGTTATTACAAGGAGTAAAGTACTAGCATTTGAGAGGATTTCTGAGTGTGCACTAAACCACTATGCACAGTGTGAGACAGACTTGGCACTTTGTAGAGTGTGTGCCTGAGTCAGACTGCTGATCACTTTCATTTGCAGAGGAGGTAGGAATTACTTAGCAAATGTTTTTTTATTTCTTTGTGCAATTTAAGATTGTAACTTCAGTGTGGTAGTAGTTGTATGGTGGGGCCAGGGGTCCATAAAAACACATTTGTTTTAGCAGCAGTGTATTTATGATTATTTGACAATTCTGTAGAAATTCTATATTTAAACCCATGCAGAAATGTTTCCTCCTCAATACACAAATGATATATATTACATTCCAGTTTACTGCCCCTTTATGCAAGGACTTTTCAGATACAAGGAGGCATTTTATCTAAGATTTTTAAATCTGCATAACATGTTATACTCTCAGACTAAGATTGCTCAGTGTTGGAAATGAGACAGGTTAACTTAAAACTGTTCAGTTTACTCTACAGCTGACTTAATTTTGAAATGCATACCAACAAGTTTAAATCCTGCATTTAACCAGATCTAATGGTATGAGTACCACAGCTTATGGTTCCACCAAGACCATATAGAGTACAGCATTTTCAAAATCCACAAGTACAGCTGACAGATGGGAACATTTGTACACTATAATTGAAGTGGTGCTCTTGGTTGGGGAAAATGGGTAAAATATCAAACAAACATATGTCAAACTTTTAAAAGTACTTTTCGTCATCTAGCCATCTACCCAGATCATTAATGTACAATTTTGAATTTACAGAATTATTTTTGTTTGCACATTTACAAATATGATTCTTTAAAAAGGGATCTTCTTGATTTTATTTTATCATGCATGTCACACACTGTTGATTAAGGGGATGCAAGGTGCATACATGCTTCCTCCTGTGAGTGTTTCTGTGGGTGTCTGTGTTTATGTCTTTGTGCTTTGGTTTGTGTCTCTATGAGTGTTTATGTATTTTTTTTCTGTTGGTATCTCTGTGAGGGTGGGTGTGTATGTCTTTGTGCATTTTCTGTGGATGTCTGTGAGGGTGTGTGCATATGTCTTTGAGCTTTTTCTATGGGTGTCTCTGTGAGGGTGGGTGTGTGTTTGTCTTTGTGTATTTTCTCTGGATGCCTCTGTGAGGGTGGGTGTGTATGTCTGTGTTTTCTGTGGATGTCTCTGTGAGTGTGTGTGTGTGTGTGTATGTATGTCTGTGTTTTCTGTGGCTGTCTCTATGAGGGTGTGTATTTTCTGTGGGTGTCTCTGTGAGGGTGTGTGTATGTCTTTGTGTGTTTTCTGTGGATGTCTCAGTGAGGGTGTGTATGTGTGTCTTTATATGTTTTCTGTGGGTGTCTCTGTGTGTGTATGTCTTTGTGTGTTTTCTGAGGCTGTCTCTGTTGGTGTTTCCTCGGGTGTATGTGCAACTTTGAGTTTGTGTGTGTGTCCATTATCTGTTCCTTTTTAGGACATTTTGACCTTACTATTATTCACATCTTTCTACAGACTTTGAGACTAATGAGACCTTTCCGGAAGTCACCAATCTACCATTTAACCTTTAAATTATTGTTTAGGCAGTTCAGGACCCTTCCTTTCAACCACTGCATGCTGTTGTCATCATTTAGTTGTCATCTTCCTTTACAAAAAGATAATCAGAACTCCATATTTTGTTTTCTAAATCTCCTTTTTTTTTTTACAAAACTGTAGTTTACCTCATTACTTGTCAGGTCAATGTAAACAAGTGCTAAGTGCCTGTTTGGGTGTCTGTGTCTGAGTTTCTTTGCGTGTTTGCTAGAGTGTCTATATGTGAATCCTTATGTGTGAGTGTGTGTGTGTGTTTCAGTGTATGTTACTACCTTTACAACATTTCCAAGTTTAAATAGACACTTAAGAATAAAGTGCATATACGGTTTAGTCACTTGGTCAAAAATTGCACATGTCAAAGGAGGGGGGGGGGCTGATCAATGGTTAAGTCAGGGACCCCAAAATTTCTAGTGGCGGCCCTGGCTGCCTTGCTTGCAAATAGACTCATGGGGCTGACAAAAATTAAATAATCTGCCCTTATTACCACCAGCTCCGTAGAATTTCATTACTGTTATTAGGTCAATAATCTGTGTTTTAAAGTTTTAAGATTTGTTTTTATAAGTTAACGTTATATAATATGCTCTACAAACATGTATCTGTTTCTTATGTACTCGTCTGCAATATGGCTGCTTACACTTTATTTGAGTTAGCTCTGTTCTACATTAGTTAATTTATATAATACGTACTACAAATAGTATTTTCCCGCACTGTAGCCGTTGACACAATATTAAAGATTGCCTTCTCCCAAATAAATTAATTCATACAACATGTTCTACAAACACGCATTTGACTTAAGTGTATTAGCTCGCCTTATAGATGCTGACATCTTATTAAGGTTAGCTCTGTCTTTTCCAAGCTATTTTATATAATGAGCCTGACAAACATATATCTGATCTTTGTACTTTTGTTAGTATCATAGATTCTGATCCCTTACTAAGGCAGAGGATATGATGATGCTCCCAATGTGTACTACACCAATGTTTCATACATTATGCAGCCCATGATATACGAGAGATATGCATCAACCTTAACGCATCGCTATCACCTTTTCTGGGAGACGCTGGCCTTCATCTCGTGGTTTGTGGCCAGAACCGTGAGAGAGGCAAAAAAGATAATACCTGAAGTCAAGTACTGGCATAATCATTGTTTCCCATGCAGAACTTTAAATAGTCTAAGCCTAAATATGTATAAATGCATTGCTCAGGCTGCTAGATCCCCTTGATATGCCTGGTATTGTAGGGGAAAAAATCCCCAAAACTTAATATGATACACATTCTCACTATGCAATTCTTTATATAGTTTATTGTTATGCTTAAAAACACTCAGACTCCATCCTTTATTGCTAGTAAGCCCCTTCATCATATCCTAATTTTATTTTTGCAGGATGTAATATATTCATGTTTTAAGATAATACTATAAGGTTCGGATTTGGCATAACCCTGTATATGTTTATTTCAAGATATTTTGTCTATATAACTTGACTTAACTCCATAATATCCAATATCTTTTGGATGTATATTAATTAAAGGCCCATGAGTGGCCTAGAATGTTGTTATTTGGGTCAAAAATGAGGACTGTTGTCACAGATTTATGTATAATTACATGCATAATCATTTGCATTTTTGCCACTTGCACCACACTTTATGCCACTATTGTGTATGTTATGTGTAACTCCTCAATAAAAACAAAACAAAACAAAAAAAAAACAAATGCCTTTGGGCCTGAGGATGGACACAAATGATTACATTTTTGCATGGCAGGGGGGGAATTTTTATTTGTAATTTAGGATTAAACTGATTTTGAATAGTGAGAAGCCAGACATACACTTTTAGAACACATGAAGGGGCATTTGCATATAGATGATGTTAAATAATCCAAAAAGCTAAGAGCCTTAGTAAAATTTAAGGAGATGTTACACCCTGGACATCAGGATATGTAAGGCTTTGTAATGTAAACATCTGATGTCATTATCTCGGTAAGCTTTCTGTGTGCACTCACTCTACAGCAAAAAACAATAATAATGTGATTTAAAGGCATCTGGGTGTAATTTCTTTAACCATTGACACGTATACCAAGTAAATGTGAAGCAGGTAACAATGGCAGAAGAAGTAGGAGGCACGATGGCACGGTGACATTGATAAACAGACAGAACATACTATTGGTGTATAAAATAAAGTAATTGGGCTTATCCTACTACAAGCTGTTTCACAAACACATTTAATTGCTAGGACTATTTTTGTTTGTGTACACATGTTTTTCCCTTGCAAATCTCATCCCAGCTATTTCTGGAAGAACTAAAAGGAACTCCGATCAGAGAGAAAGCAGGAAGCTGGAAGAAAATGAATGTTATCTGCTTGATGAGCATATTTTTTCTTTGGTGAAACACTGAACTTTTTAAAACAACTTTAAAATAACTAAACTAGACACACATCAACACATGTTTCTTGTCCAGGGTGTCCATACTTTGTTTTTAATTTACATGATGCATAGCCAGCTTAGCTTTAGTTCCTCAAACCCTCCTTCCTCTCATCTCCTTCCTTTCCAGGGCAGGCTGAGACCTCCTGGAACTCCAGATTTCTCCTCTGTCACAGAGTCTGACCCACTTAAGGTACAATAGTCGTATTGTATTTCTGCTGAGGGGAGCTAAATAACCCAGAGCAAGCCACACAGAAATGTAAGTGGAAGTGTTACTGCCCATTAATAGAGAATCTCACTTTCCCTCTAACAAGACTGTGCTCCAGCTCCTCCCACCACCAGCAGCAGTCTTTACTGAAGCGTTTCTGTTCTCTGTCCAGGGGGAACCTAGTTCCTTCTGCAAAAACAGTGCAGGAACTCCGTTCCCATGCTTTCCTACTGGACTTGACCCCTGTATATATCTATATAATATATATATATATATATATATATATATATATACATACCCAAACATTCACACACACACACACACGTTTAAATAAAATAAAACCCCAACCCCACCACAGAAATGCGCCATACCCACAGTTGCTAATGCAACACTAGGGGCAAAATTGATCAAGCCCCCAAAAAATGCGCCTAAAAAGTTGCGATTATTTCCACAATAGTTCGCAATGTGTGAAGTCAAAAATGTTTTTTTTTTATAATGTCATGTGAATGGCTGATCTAGTTTTCTTGCGAAAATATAATTTTCTCTTTATTTATCAATCTTAACTTTAGCCACCAGTAAATAGTTTTATTGTTATTATCCTATTATAACAGAATAAATAAATCAAGTGATCGTTCGTAAGAATATTATTTCTTATATATTAAAGTTATTTTTATTTTGCCCCTTTTTTGGCTCTCTTTCAACAAGGAAGATTGACCATTTTTTGGAGCTTATCTTTGTTCTTTTTACTATACTTATTTCAATTGCACTTTAAATTATTTTAATTTTTTATAAATTTATATATACCTTTTTGTCATTTAATTATTATTTTTCAGGTTCTGCACCTTGTTGTGGGCAATTTCTAACCCTAGATACAATTTCTATCCCTTGATGGACATTTTTCCATTTTCCTTCCAGACAAACAACATCACTCTTTTTTTTATTTCATTACCTCGCAAACTATAAATTGACGAGATTAAAAACAGTGAATATTGCATGCACCACTTTTCATAAATATATGAGAACTGCAAATTTTTTACGGATATTTCAAAATGCCAATAGAGATTAAAACAAGAATTTGGAATTTACAGACAACTTATTTGCATATATTAAAGACTTGTGAATGGCTATGAGTCCATTTGTTTGCACATATGAAAAGTTGCGACTTTTTTGGCGCATAGCCTTTCATACATATGAGGATATCATTTGTGAGATTTTTTTTACGAATTTTCTTATTCTTATTTTGCCCTAACACCCATTGATTCCTATGGGGAAACTAAATTTATGTTTACACCTAACACCCTAACATGAAACCGGAGTCTAAATACCCCTAATCTTACACTTATTAACCCCTAATCTGCCGCCCCCGACATCGCAGACACCTACATTATACTTATTAACCCCTAATCTGCCACTCCAGATATTGCCGCCACTATAATAAACATATTAACCCCTAAACCGCCGCACTCCCGCATCACAAACACTAGTTAATATTATTAACCCCTAATCTGCCTCTCCTAACATCGCCGCCACCTACCTACATTTATTAACCCCTAATCTGCCGCCCCCAACGTCGCCACCACTATACTAAATTTATTAACCCCTAAACCTAAGTCTAACCCTAACACCCCCTAACTTAAATATAATTAAAATAAATCAAAATAAAAATTGCTATCATTACCTAAATACTTACCTATAAAATAAACCCTAAGCTAGATACAATATAAATAATAGTTACATTGTAGCTAGCTTAGGGTTTATTTTTATTTTACAGGCAAGTTTGTATTTATTTTAACTATGTAGAATAGTTACTAAATAGTTATTAACTATTTAGTAACTACCTAGCTAAAATAAATACAAATTTACCTGTAAAATAAAACCTAACCTAAGTTACACTAACACCTTACCTTACACTACAATTAAATCAATTACATAAATTAAATACAATTACCTAAATTACAAAAAAAAAACCCCACTAAATTACACAAAATAAAAAAAGACATTATCAGTTATTTAAACTAATTACACCTAATCTAATAGCCCAATCAAATAACCCCCCCCCCCCCAAAAAAAATAAAAAAAACCCTAGCCTAAACTAAACTACCAATAGCCCTTAAAAGGGCCTTTTGCGGGGCATTGCCCCAAAGAAATCAGCTCTTTTACCTGTAAAAAAAATACAAACAACCCCCAACAGTAAAACCCACCACCCACAAAACCAACCCCCAAATAAAATCCTAACTAAAAAAATCTAAGCTCCCCATTGCCCTGAAAAGGGCATTTGGATAGGCATTGCCTTTAAAAGGGCATTTAGCTCTTTTTCAATTGCCCAAACCCTAATCTAAAACTAAAACCCACCCAATAAACCCTTAAAAAAACCTAACACTAACCCCCGAAGATCCACTTACAGTTTTAAAGACCGGACATCCATCCTCAACGAAGTCGGGAGAAGTCTTCATCCAAGTGGCAAGAAGTCCTCAACGAAGCCGGGAGAAGTCTTCATCCAAGCCGGCAGAAGTGGTCCTCCAGACGGGCAGAAGTCTTCATCCAGACGGCATCTTCTATCTTCATCCATACAGCGCGGAGCGGGTCCATCTTCAAGACATCCGGTGTGGAGCATCCTCTTCTTCCAACGACTAACGACGAATGAAGGTTTCTTTAAATGACGTCATCCAAGATGGCGTCCCTTGAATTCTGATTGGCTGATATAATTCTATCAGTCAATCGGAATTAAAGGTGAAAAAATCCTATTGGTTGATGCAATCAGCCAATAGGATTGAGCTTGCATTCTATTGGCTGATTGGAACACCCAATAGAATGCAAGTTCAATCCTATTGACTGATTGGATTAGCAATTTTTATTTAGATTTATTTTAATTATATTTAAGTTAGGGGGTGTTAGGGTTAGACATAGGTTTAGAGGTTAATACATTTAGTATAGTGGTGGCGACGTTGGGGACGGCAGATTAGGGGTTAATAAATTAATGTAGGTGTCGACGATGTTAGGGGCGGCAGATTAGGGGTTTATAATATTGAACTAGTGTATGTGAGGCGGGAGTGTGGCGGTTTAGGGGTTAATATGTTTATTATAGTGGAGGCGATGTCCGGAGCGGCAGATTAGGGGTTAATAATTTTATTTTAGTGTTTGCGATGCGGGAGGGCTTCGGTTTAGGGTTTAATAGGTAGTTTATGGTGTTAGTGTACTTTTTAGCACTTTAGTTATGAGTTTTATGCTACAGCTTTGTAGCGTAAAACTCATAACTACTGACTTTAGATTGCGTTACGATTCTTGCAGGATAGGCTGTACCGCTCACTTTTTGGCCTCCCAGAAAAAGCTTGTAATACCAGCGCTATGGAAGTCCCATTGAAAAAAGACTTTACGCAAATTGCGTAAGTTAATTTGCGGAACGGCCAAAAAAGTATGCGGTGCCCCTAAATCTGCAAGACTTGTAATACCAGCGGTAGTGAAAAAGCAACGTTATGAGCCTTAACGTTGCTTTTTCACTCATACCGCAAATCTCGTAATCTAGCCGTTAGTTTTGCGCTCTCAATTCTAAATAGCTTACACTTTCATCTAGAGTTGGTGTATTCTACTCCTCACTTATTTATATATTTATACACACATACATTCACATACACATCGATACATATATAAAAACATACATACACTCTCTTAAACAGATATACATTCCTGCAGTTTTGAAGTTACATTTATTGGCTTCATTTTTAGCTGTGAGTTTTGACTGGGGATAATGTATTTAAGAATAGAGAATTCCTATGTATTTGACAATATAATTGTCCTGTCTTGCACTCATTAAATACTTCTAGACCTATATATTTTTTACTTAGGAAGAAAAATAAAAAATAATGTCAGTCCTAATATTTTACAAAAAATTTGCACTAATTAAAAAAATAAAATAATCAAAATAGAAATGATAGCTTGTCAAACATACATGAATACTTTAACAAGAAGCTCTTAATGTGCAGATCAATGCTAATAACTCATACTTGTTACATGAAAATTGTAATGTTCATGATATGAATGTATTATATTTTCCAAATGTTTTTCTGCGTATTATCCATTTTTCAATTTCCTAGTTTTAAACTGAGATTAGGAAATGTTTGTTAAACACTTTTGTGTTTAAAAGGGAAGGCTTTGAAAGAGCAACACATTGTTGGAACCTATCTTTCCTTTAAAGGACTTGGCATGTCAGTGCAGTTCAGCCTGACCTAATCACAAGCATAGTCAAGGATTAACAAAAATGTGTTGATTCTTTCCAACACAATATTGATAACTGAAACTGAACAGAGGAACAGTAGCATCTGGATTTAATGATTATGGTCTGTTTGCACTTGAATAAAAAGGTATGCAAAAATTCTTCTTATAAAAATCAAAGGGTAATTCCATTTTCCAATACCTGATACTCGTATGTGGGGAATGACCTTGTTGACATTTTTCATACAGAGACTCATTTATTAAATTAGGGTACTGTGCATCATTAGGCAAAATATCCATTTATTTCTTCACTGTTATTTAATCAGAATGGTGTCATTAAAAAATGTTACAGCATAATTACAAATTCAGTTGTTTGACTAATGTTTACAATTTTGTAAATCAAAATATTATTTCCGGCGACCAAACTAGCCATTGCAAAAACCTGGCGACAACCTAAGGGCCCTAGGTGGAGTCAGGTGCTAAACAACTTAACTCACTTTGAGTCCATGGAGAACCTAAGTTTTGCAAACAACAATAAGATAGAGATCCACTGCATGAGTTGGAATTTGTGGAGACAATGGGACCTATCTATCAAGCTCCAAAAGGAGCTTGACAGCCCGTGTTTCTGGCGAGTCTTCAAACTCGCCAGAAACAGCAGTTATGAAGCAGCGGTCACAAAGACTGCTGCTCCATAACCCTGTCCTCCTGCTCTGAGCAGGCAGACAGGAATCGCAACAATTCAACCCGATCGAGTACGATCTGGTTGATTGACAGCTGCCTGCTGGTGGCCCATTGGCTTGTGAGCTGCTGGTGCAATGTTAAATGCGGAGAGCGTATTGCTCTTGCTCTCCGCATTCAGCGATGTCTTGCAGACCTGATCCGCACTGTCGGATCAGGTCCGCAAGACATTTCTTAAATATGCTTCATTGTCTTGAAAATGTGATATAATATAGCATGGTAGGGCACCCAAATAGAATCATCTAAATATTCCTCCCAACTTTCAAATAAGTAATAAGAATGACAGACGCTGTGGGGGAGCCGTAGACATGGATGGAGGTTTTTTCTTTCTCTTTTTTTTCCCTCTCCCTCTCTCCTTAACTCCACCCTCCACATCAATCATTTTCTCTAGGAAAATACGTAAAATTTCCCTCGTGCTTCTCCCAATATTATTAAAAGCAATGACAACTATGTTACTTTAGGGTATAATGCATTACTTTTTTCTCAAACTAAATGTTACTATTTAATTTTAAATTATGTATACCCAGACTATTGCACATACATTGCTTTGGTTTTTTTTTCTTCATGCTGTATACCACCAAATTCTGTATAACAAAAATGTTATCCTTTATATATTATGCTGAATGCTATTATCACCAAACGATTTTGTTATTCTTGTTACTTGTATGGCATTATATATTTTCATATGAGGAGTATTGTGTATGTGTCTTGTATACTACCTTTAAGGGTTAGGAACTATTCCCCAAACGTAAACAAATTAGGTAGGTCTTGCCATTTAATACTCCTGTATTTTAAAAGAGCCTCGCCCTCCATTATAAAACAATGTTCTTATGCCTAGCTGGGGCAGGAGTTCACTATTACTATGATCAATGACAAATTAGAGGGGAACGTGACTCATTTAAAAGAGGTGAAATCTCTATTTCAAATAAGTGATCTTGTCCTCTCTTTAAATAAATCAATGTGGGTGGTAGGGATTTTATAATTGCCTCTCTCCTCCTGCAGTAAATATTCCTATCTGGTAAATGTTGCATCTTATCTCCATCCCCTTTTAAATAAGTTGTCACTTGTTCCTCTAAAATAAACAGGCCCCCACCCACTGAGCCAAAAACACAGTTTAACTTCTGCTTCAGACAATTTTGGGCTAGATTACAAGTGGCAGGCTATTTAGCGCTGCTGCTCGAGTATAAACACAGCTAGAAGTCATCTTTTTGCACTACGCTCTCTGTATTCAGCATTGCACCATCTTGATGCAACGCCGCCCCCTGCAGATTTGCGGCCAATCAGCCGCCAGCAGGGATGTGTCAATCAACCAGATCGTACTCGATCGGGTTGATTTTCGGCGATGTGTGTCCACCTGCTTAGAGCAGGCGGACAGGGTTATGGAGCAGTGGTCTTTAGACTGCTGTTTCCGGAGCTTGATCAATGGGCCCCATAGACTTTAATAGAGAGCGCAGAAGAAGAAAAAAGCTAATTCTTCTTCACATACAGGAACATTTTATTTTATTTTTTATGTGAAGAACATAGGAATGTAAAATTTGTGTAACACACTACGGGTTTCACACTTTGGGGTCAATTTATTATTGTGCGGACGGACATGATATGTAGTGTATCATGTCCGCCGCACATCGATAAATGCCGACAGCATATGTGTAATAACGCCCCCTGCAGATTCGCGGCCAATCGGCTGCTAGCTGGGGGTGTCAATCAGCCTGATCGTATTCAATCGGGCTGATTGCTGTCCGCCACCTCAGAGGTGGCGGACGAGTTAAGGAGCAGTGGTCTTAGGACCGCTGCTTCTTAACTTCGGCTTCAGGCAGAACTGAAGCGGAGTGGGTCAGAAGCAGCATCCTCTGCTTCATAAATTGACCCCTTTAGGTTTAATATAAAATATTAAAAATATTATTAATAATTATTAAAATGTACTAGAAAATTCTAAATAATCCTTAGTATATATATATATATATATATATATATATATATATATATATATATTTATTTTTTTCCAGTATCAATAATATTTTTTTAATAATTAGTGATATTTTTTAATATTTAATATTTGAATAATGCACATTATGATAACTAATTCTTCCTGTGTGCTAACCCAACACTGAGTTAGACCTAAAGCATGAAACCCAAAGCGTGTTAGGAATATTTTACTTTCCTATGTTCTTCACATAGAAAATTATTATTAAATATATATTTAAGTATATATGTGATATAGTAAATGTAAAATATATATATCTAAATATTATTATAGAATTATTATTTAGACATGCATTTACTTTCAACTTTTTATACGCAAGCAAATTAACGTGCCCACAATATTATTATAACGCTTGCTCGCAAACTAAAGCGCACCACTTGTAATCTAGCCTTTTATGGCATATATGTGTGATGTAGATGCATTGGTTCAGAGGGCAAACTACTCTGCTTCAAATTAGGGGTCTCTTGTCCTTCTAAGTGTTGCGACCATATATGGGCTCCAGAATATCACAGTTTACACCTCTAGAAGTGTATTCTAACTACTGTTACTAAAAATATCAGGTTTAAAGATGATGATGAAAAAAAAAAGTAAATATGTGCAGTGTATGACCTTGCTTAGTATTTAACTTCTCTATGCTTTCTAGAAACCTTAATTTTGGTGGCCCAGCCAAGTACTTACCTTTATCATTCATAATCCTCCTATTTCATGGATGGTTTGGCCTTTTATCTGGATGGATTGGTAGCTTATTTTGTTGATCAAGGAGGTGTCTGGACGTAAGCTAGAACATATTCCTTATTGAAAAAGATTATTAATAATTATCCTGTACACTGGATGCTGCCAACACACCCTTCTTCAGTAGTTATGTAATACTATTAGCTATCAGGGCATAAACTTCCATTTTATTAAAAGGAACTGCAAAGATGTGCAGGAAATTTAATCTTACCTTTAGCCCAGCTATAGCTATGTTATTTATATCTCATATGGCCCCCTTACTATCATTTATTACAACAATAACTTCAATATGTTAGATTCCTGCTGCCAAAATACATTTTACTGTATATTGCTTAATTTAAACATTTGCTGTGATATGCATGCTAGCTGAAAAGTGAAGACTAGGAAAACCAGTAATATCATACCAATGACAGGATACAGAAGCTTTTTCAAAGATGACATCTGGTTAGATCCACAAAATTAAAACCTGAACCATCTCTTCACTAAGATGTTCTATCCAAAATAATAAATGTTCTTAAAGGAGCATTAAAAACATTGAGATTATAATTCAGAATGTTAATTTGACTTAATTCTAAAAATGGTGAGCTTTCCAATTCCTGCTGAAAGTGGAAGTTCAGACTACATGCATAACACTGCTATATTCCAAACAGTCACTGATCACACATCCTAGTGACCCATTTATAACTGTCCTTAATTGTCTTTAGCAGTGTAGAATATTAAAATATTGTGCTTTTCCAGTGATCACAATTCCCAAAGAAACTTTTACTGCTAATACTCATGAAATTAGAGATCCTCACTTACCAAAAATGACAAAAAAATAGTGCTCTAAGATATTGATTTCATAATAAAAGAATTAAATATGCACAATTATTAACAAACAAAATGCAGAATTTGGAATATAGCAATTGCCTTACAAGATTAAGGGCATGTATATTGATTGAACCCTTTTAATAGTGTGTAGTAGAGATGTGCATTCAGCAGTTTAGATGGTTGCTTTCGGTATTTGGATCCTTTTGGAGCCAAATATATTGGAATTGCCCAGATATTTTTGTATTTCAATTGCACAAGAGGATATTCAGCTTTCGTGAGAGATGAATACGTAAAGCAACCCCCTACTTCCGCATTCAGCATTGAAAAAAACTGCTGAATGCACATCCCTAGTGTGTAGTGGTGGTAATTGGTGACATTTGTGAATTTAACTTTAAAACCATTGAGATGTGTGTGTCTCTATTTCTAAGGGATTTGATCAGGAGCATTATATATTACTACTACTGATTTAAAAAATTGCTGTTGAACATGTATTTATGCTTAATAAACTTTAGGATGATAAATAAAAAGGTGACCAAATATCTGTGAGGTAATTTCTCTACACATTTAAAATTGAAAATTTAACTTATAAAAATATCTACACAAGTATTTAGTTACAAAGAATGGCAAACATTAAAGTGGGACCAAAATTGAAAATCGGGATTTATATACCATGTCAGGAATTAATTTCTGGTCATCTCACTGTGGTGAATTTTGAAAGTGGCAAATTCATATAGCGTCGGGGGGAACTTCCGGGCAGCGTCCCTATCCAGACGCATAACTGCATGCTGCTCCAGCTTTCCAACAAAATCTCTCAGCTAGTGTATTCTGAAGGCAATAAACATAACATAACTTATTAGATTTGAGATCTCCTATAGAAGACGCATCTTTTGAGCCTACTATTGAAGGAATTCGCTGCTGGCATCAGTGCTCGGAGCCAATTTAAGATCTTGGCCTGTACTATACCCCCCCGGCAGGGCACATTAGGGCCCTGTCATTATGAAGCACATAGAGTGCATCTAACTTTTTCAGAAGGTACCTGGAGAGTACTAATTCTATCCACTTTCAGCAGGGATTCACTTACCAATTATACTGGATGGAGCCCGGGGGAGCTGTTCTGCTTGAGCAGATTACCAAAATCTTGGATAAACACTTTGCACGGCTTGAGAGAGAAGTAGCTGCAGCCTGGAGAAATGGCGGTGACACAATTCAGCAGAGCAGCATGGTTATTGTGAATATGGTGACACCTAGTCTGGAGCCTATCACGGAAAGTAACCTTCCAGAGAAGAGGCAGACTGACATACCTCCAATTGATGGACGCCTCCGGGAGGGAGAGTTAGTACCGGTCGATACTGAGAACCTTGAAAAACTGGTTGCGACAAACCTCACCACATCAGCTCAATATGCTACCGCCTCATGTTCAGCATGCACAATGTCACTGAGCCGATCTGCCCAGAACAAGCAAGAGGTCCTGCACAATACCCCACTGACAGTCATCCAGATCTCACAGATCACTAAGCGTCATCACAAGGAGAATGGCAAATGCCTAACGCAGTACACAATCTAGCTACAGTTTTTTACAGTTTAGAAGATAGCCTGCTAAGGGACTTTAGTGCATGACTGCTTGCTATGAGGAGACATATCCAGACATACAGGAAAGTTTGCTCAAGCTTCTATTGCGGCCCCATATACCCCAAGTCCACATTGCTGTGCTAAGGACCGGTGTAGGTTAGGTCACTACATAAATATGGACTAAGGAGGCGAACAGTGAACCCCTCTCAAAATCCCTGCCTTTTTGAAAACTTAAAGCCAAACACACTCTCTACCTTATATTTGGGAATTTAGCTTGACCTAGACTTCTAGCTAATAATCATTTGAAAGCACAAGATAAAAAGCAATATTTATTTATATCTAGTTATGCATATAATTGAGTGTACCTATCCAGATTTACATTGTTTTTTTCTAGGTATTGGATTATGATAACAGCTAAAGTAATGACCTACAGATTTCCTTTGCATATGCAATTCCTTGTTTCTTGTTGTTTTTCTTTAATTTATACTAGTTATTTGTTTAATATTTGTTTAATATAAGAGATGAGTACCCATTCAGAAGCAGTAGTTTCACCTCAATATTACCCTATTTTGATGTTTCCAGCTAATCTTCAAAGTGCAAACCATTCCTTGTTGTAATGGTGTATTGGGGTCTCGCTGTCTGCGGCCGGGATGGTGTGATCCTAACACCATCTAATAATAAGAAGGTATATTGCACCTAATCCTACTATTGAGATGGCTGATTAACTAACAATCCTAATTTAGAAGTTATAAGATGCTCCAATAATATAATTACTAGTTAAGGTTACCTATTCTATCACTGTTCCATCTAAGCTCACAAAATACAATGTGCATATTAAATACAAACTACTAACTACCATATTGAACTATGCAACTACTTAATAGATATACCCATGAGCCTAACCTTAATATATTTATAGCCCCCTTTTTTTCTCTTCTTTTATGATAAAGAAATGTTATTTATAGTACAACTCAACAGGGGCTCCTATGTGCTAAATCCCTCAGGTAAACCAATATTTCCAGAAGGAAAGTTCTTTATTCCCCCTTTGTTATAAACATACAGCAAAATAAAAATAAAATACGAGGTTCAGACAATGCGATCCACAAGTGGTCTCTTCCAGTTAAGATAACCTTCTGTAAGCGTCATTTATTACACATGGTATAAGGTCCAAGAGCGGACTTTTTAGATAGATAAGAAGGTTTAAAATTTGTATTGGCGTGCTGTTGAATTGTTTTTCTCTTCTTCTTACAGCAACTGTAAATATTATTGGTTCCATGTCATGGAAATAGCAGACATTGTTTATTACATATGCAATTCTAATATGTAATTCATATGATAAACCCTGTTAACTTGGAATGTACCTATTCAATGCGTTAATACTATGTTTGTCCGCCAAAACTTTACCTCAATAAAAAAAAAAATTCATATGGCATCAAATATATATTCTTTGAGCTCTTTGTGGCTTTTCATACTGTCTTTTATGATTCCAATATTAAAAAACAGTAATTAATAAAATACACCTGGGCATTTTTGATGTAAGCTAAAATTTCCTCATCAGAATGCCTTGGTGTAATATATTCTGTCTATGCATTAATTTTTACAGTGTTGGGGGGCTTTATGGTCTATATACATATGATTATATATCAGTAAAGCTATATACAGGTATAAGAAAAAAATAGAGAGCGCCACTGATACTATATACAAAAATTGTCTGTAAATGTGTATAATTTGTGTAAATTTGTGTATAAGCAGCTGTTATAAAGAATAAACAAAAAATAAATAACAAGTGGTAACAGCGCTGCTAATAATTGTGCAAAACAACCTAATAGTGTTGATACTAATGTTTATTTTAAATATATAAAACACAGTGTGCAAATGATGCAAACATAGTTACAACCTCTATACAGAGTGAATGATCACAGCTTTAATGGCAATTTGAACACTTGAGCATGTATTACAAGTGAATTGTATCTTAATACATCAATGCCTACTGGCAGTACAATGATATCTACTATCAATACAGTACAAAGGAACTGTTCATAATGTTATAATGTTACACAATAATAAAATCAAGGGCATACAAAATAAAAATATATATTGATAAAAATGTGTAAACGTTAACAGCAAGTCATAACCTACTGGTCTGACCAGACAACTCAAACAATATACTCACTACGCATTTCTGGGTCACGCCCCTTCATCAGGTGTAGAGTGAGTAGGGTGCGACTAGCTGTTAAATGCTCAAAAGACAAGCCATTTCCTGTTTGTTCAACCAATAGATTGTCTACGGATATTTAACTGACAAGTTACTCTAAAATCGCCATTTTGGAAAAGGGCATCAAAGGAATAATTCAGGCAATAATACTAAGATCTCTATATAGAAGTTCAGAGAAAATTTTTATTTTTAATATAACTAAACAAATATACTCTCTAGCGGTGTGTACAGAGATGAATCTGTCATTAAAATATTGTATAACTAAAATGAAAATAAAATATATTGAAAATCACTTCAAATTAATGATTCAGTATACTTGCCGCTGTATATTAAATCTGAAAAGATTTATATACAACAAGAGTGGTACAATTATTAACAATTGTTGACTGAAAGAAACAATTCATTACACATTTATTGTTACATTCTGTCGGAACTTCTATATAGAGATCTTAGTATTATTACCTGAATTATTCCTTTGATGCCCTTTTCCAAGATGGCGATTTTAGAGTAACTTGTCAGTTAAATATCCGTAGACAATCTATTGGTTGAACAAACAGGAAATGGGTTGTCTTTTGAGCATTTAACAGCTAGTCCCACCCTACTCACTCTACACCTGATGAAGGGGCGTGACCCAGAAACGCATAGAGAGTATATTGTTTAAGTTGTCTGGCCAGACCAGTAGGTTGCGACTTGCTGTTAACGTTTACTCATTTGATTACTTGATTTTATTATTGTGTAACATTATAACATTATGAACAGTTCCTTTGAACTGTATTCATAGTAGATATCAATATACTGCAAACAGACATTGATGTATTAAGATACAATTCACTTGTAATAAATGCTTAAGTGTTCAAATTGCCATTAAAACTGTGATCATTTACTCTGTATAGAGGTTGTAACTATGTTTGCATATTTTGCACACTGTGTTTTATATTATATATTTGAAATAAATATTAGTATCAACACTATTAGGTTGTTTTGCACAATTATTTGCAGCGCTGTTACCATTTGTTATTTATATATACAGGTATACTGTATATAGGAATATCTATTTAAAATATTTATAACATTTTCCCCTATGTGAAGTAAATATGTCTATATATATATATCAATTCAAAAATTGTGGAAGAAAAACAAAAAAAACGAACCTATCTTTATACAAAGACACAGGAATTTTTACTCTGATAAAATTATGTATGTGTACATCGAATGACTCAGGGTCAGCTGAAATCAGTCGTGGTGCAGACCCCTCAAAAATTTATTTAATCCAGTACTTTATAGATAAGAGAAAATGGTAGAGCTATATGAGATACCATAGCTAAAGTAGGGGATTTCAGCACTCAATTTTATAACCCATTTAATCCAATTTCTTAGATATGTAAGACTGCAGAACAGCATAGAATCCAAAAAATGAACTGCACATGCACAGACTTAAACACATGCAAACAGTTTATTGCAAAAAATTGCTACCACAAAATAAACAGCTAGAAATTACTTATTATCTCTAGAATACACCACTGCAGTGGATTGTAAATAAAGCATATCAAACATATTGATAAGTCATCACAGATGTATAAAAAACATATGCAGCAAGCAAAGGTTGGAAACACACAATTTATAAATTTCCAAATGACAATTGTACTTGAGTAAACATTCATAAAGATTCCTCTAAGATGAAGTGAAAATAAAGTCCTTTTTACAGACCATATAAGTCCTTGATAGAGGAAATCAGATGTTTCAATTAGTAACAATATGTATCAACTTTGTAATCCAACTGAATGAACCATTTTGCGAACATATGTTCAGTGATTTATGTTAACCGAGGTAAAAGCGTCCTCTAATGTTAACTAAAACTGGAGACTTGTACAGCTTGATAGCAGATAAATCATATCTCAGTGGTGAAAAACAGAAATAATGAAATAGACCTGTGTGTGAATATCGCAGCAACATCCGAGAAAACAAAGTCACAGGGCAATTAGCAACCGGACCGGGACATGAGCCTCCGACATCCTTGTCTCACCTCTCACAACCGCGTCTCCCTGCTCACTGGGGACACAAACTTGCAGGTGAATTATTTGCCTCTGTGCATAAACCGTATCCAGGCGGTTTGTAGGAACCACTTGATTACCGCAAGAACCAGGCTTGCTTCTTCAGTTAGGATTTGAATTTCCCGGTCAGGCTCAGGCCAACTGCTTGTTTCACAGGTGCAATGATAGCTGCTTTTTAGAAAGGTCGACGCACGTTTCGCCCCATAATGCTGAGCGAAACAGGGGCCTCGTCAGGACTGTCAATCACCTCTAATTTTCGGCTTTTATTGCAACACCATTGAAATGGAAGGTTATATTTTAGCCAATCAAAATAGCTATTTATACACAACCCTTTAAAATTCCTTAGACAGAACTATCATGCCTATCTTAAAGATTAATTCAATGGTTACCAACACATAAAGCGATACAATTTAGCCTACAATATTGTGAAGGAACATTTTTTGTTTAGCAACTTACTTACAAGAAACATTGATTGCATGCGAAAAAATCTAATGCACGTTGCAGCTCAATCAAACTTTATTTCATTGGTTATCTATATCTGGACAAATGGACATTACATAAATCCCAAATTTATTTGAATTCTACAAATCTGGAATAATATTAGATTATTCCAGATTTGTAGAATTCAAATAAATTTGGGATTTATGTAATGTCCATTTTACTGTGTTCAAAGTGGACAGTATAAGATAGAAAAAAAAATATTACATGTACATAAAAATACATGCTGTAATTGCACAATATATATACTGTATATATATATATATATATATACACACATAAACCAGTATATATAACAGACTACTTATAAAGATCAAATACAAAAAGAACACTTAAAGACAGGGAGAACAATACATATCTATTCATAACAATTGGTTGCAGGGTATTATGGGTGTAAATGCAAAAGTTCTCTCTACATTTAAGGAGTCTCTCTCTGTCTATTACTTTACATGGTCTAGCTATGTGATCTATAACTTGAAATCTCAATTGAGATACATTATGATCAGCTTCTTAAAATGCAACGCAACCAAGGCTGAAACATGTTTGTTTCTAATATTCGATTTATGCTCTATGATGCAATCCCTATCTCCTCTAGTGGATTCCCCTATGTAAATCTTCCCATGGGGCATTTAATTAAATATATAACAAACTCAGTATTGCAAATGAAATAACCTGATATTTTATATTTCTTACCACTATTAAGGTCATTGAAATACATTCCCTAAAAGGAACATTCTACTCCAAAATGTTTAATCTTTAAAAATATATATAACGCCTTTACTACCCAGACTGCCTCATATAGCTTTTCACAGCAAGACACTGCTAGTTCATGTGTACCATATAGATAACATTGTGCTTTCTCCTGTGGAAGTATTCACAAGTCATCCCTAATTGGCTAAAATTAAATAACACTGAGATAAGGGGCAGTCTGCAGAGGCTTAGCTATAAGGTAATCACAGAGGTAAAACGTTTATCTTATATTTTCGTGTTGGTTATGCAAAACTGGGGAATTGGTAATATAGGGAATATCTATCTTTTTAAACAATAACAAATTTGGAGTAGACTGCCCCTTTAATCATATTATTACAATTGCTACATCCTATGCAAGGGTAACAACCATGATTAGGTTTAGATGATCTCTTAGATTCTTAGACCTTTTAAAAGCTGGCATAGGAGGAGTTTGAAAAAATAAAAATATTGGAATGGCATCTCTTTAATATCTCCCAATGTGTTTTAATAAAATTAACTATCTTTTTACTTTCTCTATTATGCTTAGTAACAAAAACCACATGTTCAGTGATTTTAGAATTTTCTTTTTTACTCGCAAACTCTTAAGAGGTTCAGTAAAAAGATTTGAAAGATAATCACGATCAATAAATAAATAACTAATTTATGTCAATCGTAATGACATCAGCAACAATCTTTTTGACATGTAAAAGTTTACTTTATGGTAAATACCTTATTAAATCAGGAGGAGGAGCACTATTGAATTGTAATAAAGAAATTCTATCTGAACGTTTATGTAAATATCCGTGATTAATCCCTCCTCACCATAAACCAACTTAAACTGAATATGACACCATATTAAGGTCTTTCACAAAGTCAACATCACCTCATATGCCAAAAATATCATCAAAATAGCACCACTATGTGGCACCATATTAAAATTAAAAAAATATGTGTGTAAACACAGTGCAGAATTATATAACATTATTTAAGCGGTAACTTAAAAAATGTAAAAGTATTTTCAGAATTTTCAGTGAACGTTGGACTCTGCTCCAGGATCTACTGAGCGGGTCTTGAATTTACAAAGCGCTTCACGGGCTTGCTGGCTAGTCACAGCACGCCCAGTCGCGCTATTGGAATAAATGTAGCTTGCTCCTGCTCTGGTCTAGTAGTGGGAGCGAGCTACATCTATTCCAATAGCGCGACCAGGCGTGCTGTGACTAACCAGCAAGCCCGCGAAGCGCTTTGGATATTCAAGACCCGCTCAGTAGATCCTGGAGCGGAGTCCAAAATTCACTGAAAATTCTGAAAATACTTTTACATTTTTGAAGTAACCACTTAAATAATGTTATATAATTATGCACTGTGTGCAGAATTATATAACATTATTCTGAACCTTTACTGTCTCTTTAAATATCTTTGATGTAATAACCAGTTCATTGACTTAAATATCTTTGATGTCATAACCTCATATCAACTCAAATTGTATTGAGTATTATCAAACCTATTATTTCTCATATCTGCTAACTTACGCCTAGATTTGGGGTTTTGTCAGTAAAGACCTGTGGTGCTAACGAGCCTTTTTTTTCCAGCGCACCCTTAAGACAACGCTGGTATTACGAGCTGTCTGAATGGCTGCGTTAGCCTCAGAAAAGTGAACGTTGAGCCAAATTTAGCTCCACTTCAACCCTCAATACCAGCATTGCTTACAGTAGCGGTAAGATGGAAAAATGTGCCTGTGCACGATTTCCCCATAGGAAACAATGGGGCTGAGCTGGCTTAAAAAAAAACTAACACCTGCAAAAAAGCAGCGTTCAGCTCCTAATGCAGCCCCATTGTTTCCTATGGGGAAACACTTTCTAAGTCTACACCTAACACCCTTACATGAACCCCGAGTCTAAAAACCCCTAATCTTACACTTATTAACCCCTAATCTGCCGCCCGCTATCGCTGACACCTGCATTATACTATTAACCCCTAATCTGCCGCTCCGGACACAGCCGCAACCTACATTATAGCTATGAACCCCTAATCTGTTGTCCCTAACATCGCCGACACCTATATTATATTTATTAACCCCTAATCTGCCGCCCCCAATGTCGCCGCCCCCTTACCTACACTTATTAACCACTAATCTGCCAACCGGACATCAGCGCCACTATAATAAATGTATCAACCCCTAAACCGCCGCACTCCCGCCTCGCAAACACTATAATAAATTTTATTAACCCCTAATCTGCCCTCTCTAACATCGCCGCCACCTACCTACAATTATTAACCCCTAATCTCCCGCCCCCAACGTCGCCGCTACTATAATAAAGTTATTAACCCCGAAACCTAAGTCTAACCCTAACACCCCCCTAAGTTAAATATAATTTAAATAAAACGAACTAAAAATACTATCATTAAATAAATGAATCCTATTTAAAACTAAATACTTACCTATAAAATAAACCCTAATATAGCTACAATATAACTAATAGTTACATTGTAGCTATTTTAGGATTTATATTTATTTTACAGGCAACTTTGTATTTATTTTAACTAGGTAGAATAGCTATTAAATAGTTAATAACTATTTAATAGCTACCTAGTTAAAATAAGTACAAAATTACCTGTAAAATAAATCCAAACCTAAATTATAAATACACCTAACACTTCACTATCAATAAATTAATTAAATAAATTACCTACAATGATCTAAACTAAAATATAATTAAATAAACTAAACTATAATACAAAAAAACCAAACACTAAATTACAAAAAATAAAAAAATCTTACAAGAATTTTAATCTAATTACACCTAATCTAAACCCCTTAATAAAATAAAAAAGCCCCCCAAAATAATAAAATGCCCTACCCTATACTAAATTACAAAGTAATCATCTCTTTTACCAGCCCTTAAAAGGGCTTTTTGCGGGGCATTGCCCCAAAGTAATCAGCTCTTTTACCTGTAAAAAAAACAAATACAATCCCCCCAACATTACAACCCACCACCCACACACCCCTACTCTAAAACCCTCCCGATCCCCCCTTAAAAAAACCTAACACTACCCCCCTGAAGATCACCCTACCTTGAGCCGTCTTCAGCCAGCCGGCCCGGCAGAAGTCTTCATCCGATCGGGGCAGAAGAGGTCCTCCAAGCGGCAGATGTCTTCATCCATGCAGCATCTTCTATCTTCAATCAACCAGAGCGGAGCGGAGCCATCTTGAGTCCAGCCGAAGCGGAGCCATCCTCTTCTTCCGATGTCCTAAGGCCAAATGAAGGTTCCTTTAAATGACGTCATCCAAGATGGCGTCCCTCGAATACCGATTGGCTGATAGGGTTCTATCAGCCAATCGGAATTAAGGTAGGAAAAATCTGATTGGTTGATTTAATCAGCCAATCGGATTGAAGTTCAATCCGATTGGCTGATTGGATGAGCCAATAGAATGCGAGGGGGTTTAGATTAGATGTAATTAGATTAAAATTCTTGTAAGATTTTTTTATTTTTTGTAATTTAGTGTTTGTTTGTTTTTGTATTATAGCTTAGTTTATTTAATTGTATTTTAGTTTAGATCATTGTAGGTAATTTATTTAATTAATTTATTGATAGTGTAGTGTTAGGTGTATTTGTAATTTACGGCTAACGCAGAACTCTAAATCTAGCCGTTAACTTGCAATGCCCTATTATTGACAACCAACTACATAAAAGTTCATAAGATAGCATTTACGTCACTGGGTACAGCATTAATCTTATTTCTGAAACCTAATATTTTCAGATCCAAATAGATTAAACACTTATCTATACACGTTGTTTGTAAATGCTGAGCAAAAAAACTATTTTAAATTAAATGTACTAAAAAACCTTTATAACTCTTTTTGCACATTAAAGAAATTGCATCTATTAACAGGGCAGAAAGAAAGACCCTTTTCCAGAAGAGATTTTTCACTAGCAATCAAATCATGTTGAGGCAAATTAACTACTGATGTCTTTTGCTCAACTCTGAGCCTCTGGTTACCAATCTGCACTGTTGTCCTCTGCATTTTAGTTGTGGTGGACAACCTCTCTTTCCCATCGTTTACAGCAGTGCTATCTGTCACCCCGCCACTGTCTGCCTCATAGTCACTCTAAGAGGAATCAGAGGAGAGGAGTGAGCTGTCAACATCCGTATCCACTTGTGGATTTCTACGTCTTCTAGAATTACACTAGACATGTGCGATTCGTTTCAGATTGATTCGGAAATTCGTCCAAATTCGTAACATTTGGGATTCGGATCGATCCGAATTTCCGAATTAAAATAGTGCCGAATCTACCGAATAAATCCAAATTAGTTCGGATTTATTCGGTAGATTCGGATGGCAATGGATTACACTAGTATTGTACAGTATATTAGGTTATATCACTCTGCTATGGGTTACACCTAATATACAGTACATAATACTAGTCTAATCCCAACTAACACTTACCGAAATTCCAAATTTCCGAATTTCCGAACCGAATCCAGACGAATTTATTTGAATCCGAATGAATCCGAAACGAATCTAAAATGAATTGATTCAAATTTTTCCGAATTCGAATCGATCCAAAACGAAATTTGAAAAAATCTGAATCGATCCAAACCGAACTGAATTTTTTCGCCATGCACATATCTAAATTAAATATGCTGCTGTTTCCGTGCGTGCCTTCACGCTTGCCGGAAACTTACTGCTCCTTAACTTGTCCGCCACCTCTGAGGTGACGGAAAGCAATCATCCTAGTCGGATATGATTGGGATGATTGACATCCCCTGCTAGCGGTCAATTGGCCGCGAATGTGCAGGGGGCAGCATTGCACAAGCATTTGATAAGAAATGCTCGTGCATTGATAAATGCCGACAGTGTATGCTGTCGGTATTTATCGATGTGGGGCAGACATGATCCGCTACAGCGGATTATCTTCGCCCGCACATTAATAAATCGGCTCCCATACCTTATGATCACAGTCATCATAATTGCCATTTAGCTATTTAAAAACATTGCAATTTAGATAATCCTGCTCCCCTCGGGCAAATTTATGGCATTAGGTACACCTCCACCATAGTGAGTTCCGCCTTCTGTTTTTTTAGTTTTAACTGTAAGTATTCAACAATCAAGACCAAAATGTAAAAGGAACATTTGTTTAGAATATACAAACATTTGTCTCAATATTTCTTACTATCCCTCATGTGGGTTGATCTTACATCCATTCTTTGTCCTTGCCGTATATGCTTCACTCTATTGTATTCCGATAATGTAGTAGCATGCAATTCAAATGCCATATTTTTCTAACATAACTTGTCAAACTTCTTTGCAAAGCTTTCAGTAAAAAGTGTTTGAAGGAAATTGTGTGATCCTCACACTAATGTGGTGATTCTGGCAACTTCAACAACATACGTTAACACTTTGGGTTCTAAAACATAGAACATAAAAAAACTAACCCCTCCACCCTTCATCCTTAGCTACCACTACCAATATGTTTTTAGTGTACTATAGAAATCAATAGATAGTAGGGAATATACTAGAGTATTTTAATGGGTTAACAATTAAAGAGGAGGAGTTTATTGCATGTCTCTTTAGTGCTATAAAAATGCATGTCAGAATAACGTATGTTAAGACTTGATTAATGTCATTTTATGGAGTTCTGAACGAAATAATAATTTTATTTGAAGTACTGCTGTATTAAACTATTGTTTTTTGCATGGGCTGTGTGCAGCATCCTGCAGTGTGCACACACATGCTGGATTTATTATTGGATGTCTAATATTTACAGCCATGTCAGCACTTTGAGGAAAGGAAAGGGAAGGTAGTATCATATGTAACCTATTATAGACCAAGTGCCATCTTACTAAAATGTTATAATATAGCTCCTACATAATAACATAGTGACTGGTCAATCTGGTAAGTATCACTGCCCTTCTGCAACCCCACCCAGCTCAGACTTGTAAGTTCTCACATAACTTGACTGCATAAACTGAGGGCAATTGAGCAAGTATATTTAACAGACCATTAACAGCTTGAACAACTGTTCACTACTCCTCCATCTAAATTCCCAAACTACCAAAATTCTAAGGTTACTCTTTGGAACTTCAATCTCATAGCAAAGAGAGATATCTCATAGTGCAACCATTCTGATTGACACAATGCATTTTACTAAAGCTGCCTTCAGGACTGAATACACTGCAATTCTTTTAGGATTTAAGTTGAGACTGAGGTAAGCAACTATATGGTGATTACTAAATAGTAAGTAGAAAGGAATCAAAGACTCCCATGTGGAGCAATGAAGCTGAGTTACTCAACTTCCTTTATAGTATTATTTGAAAGGTTACCAATGTTTTACTTTACACATTAAGAAAAGACAGAAATGTTATTTAATACAGAGGGTATAACATGATGAAAAAGTCTATACCACATTCCTGAAGATTCTAAATAAATATGTTACAGAATACATAAACATCCTTGTCTGCTATGTGCATATAATACCCATTATTCTGTCCCTGTACTTAGAGAAAAACTACTTTTTCTAATATGAAAAAGTCTCCTATCAAGCATACATCTACTCAGAAGTTTTAAAAATTAACTAAACAATCTCTGTGTAACCAATCATTTTCATGATACACTAGTGATAGAAAACATTCTCATAGTTTTAATAGAGTTTTAAGAAAGGGGCATTTAACTAAAAATTTAACTTTCATGGTTGATACGCAGCATGAAATTTTAAGTGACATTATATTCATACTTTATTTTTATTATAAAATATACCTCATTCTCTTGAATTTTTTGTTGAAAAAGTTTACCTAGGCTCAAGCAATGCTAGCTAGTGATTATTCGCATAGCATATGTGTTCAGCTAGGTCCCATAAGCACATTAATGCTCTAAAGTTTAAGCCCTACAAAGGTACATGCAAACTAACTCTCTAACACTTTAGAGGATTTTCATTTTGAACTTTTACTTTAAGGACATTTTTTTGTTTTTCTCACAGCTTTACCCAAGAAGAAACAAATATTTTCTCAGTTGAGCCCTGAGGAATACCTGTCGTAGAAAACAAAAATTGAATGAGAAGGTTGATCTATTTTTTGTACATATAAGAAACAGTCTAAAGTATATCATTCTTAGGGCCTTTGATCACAGCATTTTAAGAAATGATCTTATTACTTGTGCTTGAAAAAAGCCTTTCCATAAGCACCGATGACATGAAAAAAGTGATGATCTTTGAGTTAACCCTTTCAATGTTACTGGGAAAAAAATTGAGAAATGTGACAATTATGACTGTGTGTGTTGTTTAAGTTTTCATTCATGGAAGTGGAATTATTTGAAAACCAGGACTATTAGCAAAGAACATGAGAGTTTCATGCCCTTGTGTGCTATTTATAGCAGGAAATTGTGTCTTTGAAAGATCCCCAGTCTCCATAAAGAAAATCCCTGTTTCCTTGTGATGTGATTGCCATTGTTACAGAGATATATATAGCAAAAAGTATGTGAACACCTATTTAAGCTTGTTGACATCCCATTCCAAAATCATGGGTAATAATATGGAGTTGGACCTCCCTTTGTGGCTATAGTGTCTGTGGGAATTTGTGCCCATTCAGCCAAAAGAGCATTTCAGGCACTGATGTTGGATGAGAAGGTTTGGCTCACCATTGACATTTAATTCATACCAAAGATGTTCAGTGGGGTTTAGGTGAAGTTCCTCCACATCAAGGCACTAAACATGTCTTCATGGACCTCACTTTGTACACAAGAGCCTTCCCCAAACTGTTGTCAAACGGAAGCATCCCATTGTCTAAATATATTTGCATCCTGTAGCATTAAAGGGACATTCCATTCAAAATGTAAATGCACATAGATTAATTACATCTTTGAATAGAAACATATTTGCAATATACATGTATTGGCAAAAATGCTTCTAGTAAGAGTTATCACTGTTATAGAGTTGGCATTTTTCTCTGCATGTGCATGTGAAGCATAGCTGGATATTGTCACTGCACCCACATATTAAATACTGCAACTCCTCAGATCATCAGTGGGGCTTGTATCATGTCATCAATCAACAAATTGAGTTATTACCAGATGGTACAAGCACCTTAGGCTCTTAGAGCAAGTGTTGTGTTTATAATGCTGGGGCACAGTGCATACTTAAATACACTTTTAAAACAGCTATAGCTTTTATTAGAAGGATTTTTGCTAATGCATGTATATTACAAAATTGCTTCTGTTCAATACCAAAATGTACCCATGTGGTTTCCCATTTTGGCTGGAATATCCCTTTAAGACAACCCTTCACTGAAACTAAGGGGACTAGTATTAGCCCCGAAAATTAGCCTCAGACCTTATCCCTCCTCCACCAAACTTTACAGTAGGCACTATGTATTCTGGTAGATAGTGTTCTCCTGAAATCCACCAAACCCAGATTCAGTCATCCGACTGCCAGATAGTGAACATGTTTCCGCTGCTTCAGAGTCCAGTGGAGGTGTGTTTTACAGAACTCTAGCTGATGCTAGACATTGCGCATGTTGACGTGAAACTTGTGCACAACTGCTTGGTTATGGAAATCCATTTCACAAACCTCCCGATGCACAGTTCTCCTGCTGATGTTGCTTTCAGAAGCAGGTTAGAACTCTGTAGTGAGTAAAGCAATTATAGGTGATTTTTACACTTTTGCACTGAAGCAATCGACAGCCCTGTTCTGTAATTTTGCATTGTCTACACTTTGTGACTGAATTGTTGTTGCTCTTAGATGCTTCTGCTTCACAATAATAGCACTTGCAGTTGACCAGGGCAGATCTAGAAGGGCAGAAATTTCATAAATTGTCTTGTGGCAAAGGTGGCAGCCTATAACATTCACTGAGCTGCCAAGCATGACTCATTGTACTGCCAATGTTTCTCTTTGGAGTTTTTATAGCTATGTGCTGGATATTATGCTCCTGTTAGCATAGCAATTAGTTGGGATATACCTATACATTTGGAAATATTGAGCTGTTATTTCATGTTGCAATACAGCTATTACTGCTCATTTCTGAGGGAAACTGCAATTGATTTATAAAGCTTTTAAAAACTCTATTTTTTTCCCCTAAGACAGAAGAGCACAATTTTTTAATCATTATTAATATTATTTATTACATTTTAAATGACACTAATAAACTGTAGCAGTCACATGGATTTCTGTTACTACTGAAGAAGAACATAAAATATCTTTCAAGCTTAGAGGACAGATGCCTTAAAGGGACAATTTACTAAACAATCTCCCCTTTAATTTGTTTCCAATAAACAACTTTACCTGCTGGAGTGTATTAAATTGTTTACAAGTATTTCCTTTACCCTTAAATTGGCATTTGAAAAGTTGATTTATCCTGTGGCATCCCCACCTATTCTGAAAGTTTCTGGCCTTAGGTCCAAGCTATAGATAAGCTGTATAAACACAGCCAGCAGAACAATGTGATAAAGTAATGAGTCCTGATTATACCGACAAGCTCAGCCCATTTCATTAGGTTGTGGCTTCAAAACACAAAATCAGTTATTTAATTTACACAAATAAAGCTTAAAAAAGCAAATTAAACTCTTATATATTTTATACTACACAGTTGGTAAAAAAAAGTAATTGGAAACACATTAAAAGGGAAAAACTATTTTCCAGTATACTGTCCCTTTAAGTAAGACTTGCATTGGAACTATAGATATTTATATAAAGTTATTTGTTGAAGGACAACATTTCTCCTTGTTAGATAATGCTATAAAAGCTTTTTCAAAGTAACACTATTGAAACTTTCTAAAACAGATTATGTTCTTAAAACTGTGCTCTTTAGTTTGCATGTTTAGTACCACATCCCAGTAAATCTGTTTGAAGTTACAAGGATTTGCTAAAAATGTGATAATACCTAAGCAGATAAGAGATTATACGCTTTATGTATATACTCCAGAGATTTGTTTCAAGCTGGATGTAGCGTATTAATTGGCCACCTACAGAGAAGACTGTTTAACATTTAAAACTCCTTTTAACTGCTATCCAGGCAGAAGATCATGTAGCTAAATTTGCAGCATTTCTGGAACACATTTAAACAATGTGTGTTATTTGAGTCACTTTGTATTACATTTACCCCTAAAGACAGGTTGCGTACATATGTAATACATTGCCCTTTAAGAATGAGCCCTAGATTAAAAAAACATGGTTAAAGGAATCTACAGTATATTATGTCAGCAAAAAGACACATTTTAATATTTTAATACACAGAGGGGTAAAGTTATTGGAAGCTTTTTTTTCTGGTAAACACCTTATTCTTTTTGTATTGTAGTGCTCCATACAACTAAGCTACACTAAACTTGCCAGGCCCTCTAACCTCACTTTATTTTTAATCTAGTGCTCTACCCAGGACAAGGGATATAATGTTTACAGGGGATTTATTCCCCTCACAAATTAAAGTAATGAACATGTTTGTTTAACCCTTATTTAATATCTAGAAACACCTATGGGTAATGTGCTACTGCAGCAGTGTTTTTTTGTTTCTACATTGTGAATATTTAGTGTGTCAGCTCTTATATAATGTCACATTTCATTCTGCACTGTTGCTGCTTTAATTTAAAGTGATTGTAAAGTTTGATGAATAAGTGCCCTTATCTAAAAGTAATTTTAAAATCAGGTGCACTTTCATTCATTAAATGTTACAATGAAGCTTATTTTCTAAAATACTTATCTTTGCGTTATGGTAAACATAACGCCGATCCTCCACCCGCATTTCATTAGCAGATCGATGACAATCTGGCTTCCTCCAATTGTTGTGTGCCTCACGAGCTAGACACTAAAGGGGGCACACAACGATTGTAGGAAGCCAGATCGATCGACTAAAGAAAGCAGGAGATGCGGGTGGAGGATCACCGTTATGTTTACCATAACGCAAAGGTAAGTATTTTAAAAAATAAGCATCATTATAAAGTTTAATGAGTGTAACTGCCCCTGATTTTAAGATTACTTTTAGTTACCGGGCACTTATTCATTAAAATTTAAATCACTTTAAGTTGAATAAGTGCAATGGAAGAAGATAATGAATATATTGATAAGAATATATAGTAGTAAATATAGGCCAAACAAACTAGCTGGGCATCAGGCAACAATGCATATAGAATTCTGTCGAAAATCAATAAAAAAAAAAGTACTAAAAAGAAAGAGGCAGCCTACTTGATGGCATTTTCTAAATGCTTCTAGAAAACAGAATGTTTTTAAAGATTTTAAGGTATATATATATATATATATATATATATATATATATATATATATATATATATATATATATATATATATATCCCACATGTATCTGCACTCTCACTGCCAGGTAGTCAACGACCAGGGTGCTTTGTCAGGATTAAATTTCAATAGTAAAACATATAGACGGCACTCACTGGATTTGTGGAAAAAATAATCTATTTTTTTCACAAATCCAGTGAGTGCAGTCTATGGACCCGATTTATCAAGATCTGTATGGAGCTTGATGCCCCTGTTTCCGCGCGAGCCAGAAGTATGAATGTTAGGGGTAAATTTTAATGACAAATATTCTCATTCATACACATCACAAAATCCTGTATAACACTAATCTTACTTTTCCAAACACATATAATATCATCTATGTACCGATACCAAAACAACAAACTTGCAGCAAAAGTAGTATTCTCACAAAAATATGCTCAACAAACACAATTTTATTTAAAGGATAATATGCACATACTACAGATTTGTAACCAATTGGAATGGCAAAAATATATATTTGCATTACATAAGATGTAACCTCCCTTTATTCAGTATACACAAAAAGTCTAAATACTATCAAGTGGAAATTACAACAAAATTTAGAACTAGACTCCTGCTTGTTGAATTTTATTATTGAAGTTATAGACTACATTTTGACCTGTAACTTTTTTGGTTTAAAATGACAATTTTGTGTGATCTCACTGGATTTTATTCATGTGATAGATGCAAAGCGTGCAACTACCAAACATTTGTAATTAAGTCCTTTACTTCATTTAGGACAGGGATAGAATAGGTCAACAAATGTTTCATTACTTTTAAATCCACTAATATTGTTTATCTGCTTACATGCAGTTGTGGGGTGCAATATCTAGGAAAGACCTCTAGGTTCTTGAAAACATGAAAATTGGAACAGTAATGAAATTAAAAAAAAAACAAAATTAGTTGATAAAACAAATAACACCCTAAACTGTTAATTGGGGCGCTAACCGCAAAAGATCAGTACAAATCAGATATATTATTTCTATAGACTATGACACATATATACACAATATAAACGTGATAAATGCGTATTATGAGATACAATACATCTATACAGTCAAAAATAGAGCAATATGATGGGATAGATATCAAACAGATATCAAACAGGCAGCTCTTCTCTGGTGTAAGGCCATCCACATCAAAGTTATCCTATAAAAGAGTAGAGAAGGCGCCACATAGAATAACTCTGTGAGGGTATGTGACATATAATGCAGGATTGTATACATTCACATGGGATGAAGAACTAAAATGTAGTGCAAGCTGAGCCCTGAAACCGGTAGTATGCTTCTTCCCGTGGCACAGACTCTTGGGGTGAGATAATATATGTGGTGCAGGCTTTAGCGCATCACATATACGGCGCTGTCAGATCATAAACTGCCGTACGTCGGTTAAACTGGCGATAATCAGAAATGTGCACAAATTTACATTTCTGGAGTTGCCAGTGACTAACGGCAGTTTAAGATCTGCTGGCGCATATGTTTTTAAACCAAAAAATGTTACATCGCCCATAAAAGTCTAACCCGCCTCCCAAAAATGAACCCGACATGTCAAAACCCCTAATCCGCCATCCCCCACATCGCAAATAATAATAAAATAGATTAACCCCTCAACCGCAATCCCCTCACAACGCAATATACCTAATAAATCTAACCCCAAAATAGGTACTCACCATTCCTGAAGTCCAGCAGTGAAGGTCTTCTTCAAGGCAGCAACATCTTCATCCTCTTCTATTTTCATCCAGATCGAAGGCAGCACGGAGTGGAGGGCAGCGCGGAGCAGAAACCGTGGCTGTGGAGACATCCAGCGCAGAGGATCCTCTTAATGCGGTCACCGATGCACACTGAAGCTTGAATGCAAGGTACCCATTTTATATTTGGGGTACCTTGCATTCCGGTTGGCTGAAAAATTCAAATCAGCCAATAGGATAAGAGCTACTGAAATCCTATTGACTGTTCAAATCTTAGAACTTTTTTTATTTTAATGGACAGCAAAAGAGCTGATTGCCCATACAAATGCCCCTTTAGGGGTAATGGGTAGCTTAGGTTTTTTTTGTTTTAGTTTTTTTTATTTTGGGGGGTTGTGTGGATGGGGGGTTTACTTTTAGGGGGTAACTTGTATTTTATTATGGTAGAAGAGCTGATTGCTTTAGGGCAATGCCCTACAAAAGGCCCTTTTAAGCGCTATTGGTAGTTTAGTGTTAGATTAGGGGGTGTTTTATTTTGGGGGGCTTTTTTATTTTTATAGGGGTATTAGATTAGGTTTAATTTTTTTATTTTGGATAATCTTGTTTATTTTTTTTTCTGTATTTTTAGATTTTATTATATTTTGTAATTTTAGATTTATAATTTTTTAAATTAATTTATTAGTAAGGTAGTCTTTTTATTTTATATAATTGGGTTAAGTTAGGGGGTGTTAGGTTAGCGGGCTTAGTACTTAGATTAATTCTTTGCATTGTGGGAGGATGACGGTTTAGGGGTTAATAGTTTATTTAGGTTTATTACATTGTGGGGGGATGGCGGTTTAGGAGTTAATAGTTTATATAGATTTATTGTGTTGCGGGTGGGATGGCGGATTAGGGGTTTAAACTTTATTAGGTACTTTGCGATGTCGGAATTGGTGGACTAGAGGTTAATAGATTTTATTTACATATTTTGGTGGGGGATGGAGGTTGACAGGTAGATATTGCCCATGCATTAGGTGTTTGTTGAGACTTCCAGGGAGTTACGGTGCTCATATACTCAGCGCAAGGCTTGCTGCGCCTGCCTTGTGTGGCGAGGTAAAAATTGAGTACAATTTCTCCATTTTCGCCATTTAAGTCCTTGCGCTGAATATGTGATACCGATTTGCGATGCCGGTTCTATGTTAGTTTATGGGAGTAAAAACTGCGGGTGACGGGTGAAATATCCCAGCCGCATTTGTATGTGGCGCCATATATATGATTGCTCACTTCAACTAAAAACTGTCTTATTATTTTCAGATGCAAATGTCAGCGTGCTTCTCCTGAGCAGTTTGCTACTGTCAGGTTTTTTTCCCTGTTGTTTGCCATGTGCTGCTGGCAGCCATTTTACTCACCTCTCTTCCTGACTATGGTGCATTGTGGGGGATGCTGCTCATTTCCTACACTTCCTTTTATGGCCAGACTGGTGTGCATCATCCATGTGAGACGGGATGCAGTCTCAGAATTGTGATGTCATCACTTATTATTTAAAGGGCCTCTGTTCAGTATGCTTTGCCTTTGCGTTGTCTCAGACCGGTTTGTGAGAGTTCCTGTGTATTACCTGGCTGCCTGACTTCCTTCCTGGTTCCTAATCTCTGGCTTGTTCCTGACTCTGCTGTTTTCTTTGTTCCTGATTCCAGCTCGTCTGACTATTAGCTTTGGCTTCTGACTTGGCTCGTCTGACTACCAGCTCTGGTTTTGACTCCTGGCTTGTTATTTGACTTGTGGACTTTTTATTATTTTTTGCTATTAATAAAGGTGTGATTATTTTTGCACTTCTCGTCTCAATCTGATTCCTGGCACCCTGACATTATGCAAAGGCCATGAATCCTGATGGTGCTAATAATCCACCTTTACCTGCCATCATTTCCAGGATGGATGAACAGGATCACCGCTTGTATCAATTTGCACTAGCGCTGCAAACCCTGCTGACTCGCACTGCACATTTGGACCAAAGTGTCCTGCAAGTTATGGCTGCTCCTGTTTCCGCTGCTGCACCTATGCCTACCAGGTGCATGTCCGGTTCTGCACCTCTACCTCAGTGATATGGAGGCGATCCTATTCAGTGCAGAGGGTTTTTGAACCAGGTGGGCATTTACTTCGAGATGTTACCTCAGGCGTTTCCCTCTGACAGAGCTAAGGTGGGATTTCTCATCTCGTTACTCTCTGACACAGCTCTTGCCTGGGCTAATTCCTTGTGGGAGACTAATAAACCTGTGATTTCAAATTACCCTGAATTTGTGGCCTCCTTTCGAAGGGTATTTGATGTTCCGGCTCGCTCCTCCTCTGCTGCTAAACGACTCATGTCCATTCAGCAAGGTACAAGATCTGTTGCTCAGTATGCTATTGAGTTCCATACGCTTGCCGCAGAGGTAGGTTGGAACAATGAAGCCCTTGTTGCTGCCTTCTTTCATGGGCTCTCTGATGCGATTAAAGACAAAGTTGCTGCCAGAGATTTACAGAGGATCTCGAGGCATTGGTGTCTTTTTTGATCCTAATTGACATCAGACTCAGAGAGAGGCCCTCTTTCAAGGAGCGTTTGCGAAAGCCTCCTGTTCCGTTGACTCCTACGTGTTCATTCCCACCCATGCCTCCCTCTCCTCCCATGCCTCCTGGTCACGAGTCACCAGGTACTGCTGAGTCAATGCAGTTGGGATTCACGCGTCTCTCCGCGGTGGAGAGGGCCTTTAGGAGGAGGGAGGGGCTATGCCTCTATTGTGGGTTACATCGCCACCTTTTGAAGTCTTGTCCTACACGGCCGTGAAATGCTCACACCTAAGGTCCTGTCGGGGGCAGACCTTGGGTGGTTTATCCTCGTCCACGGAACCGCTTAAGGAGAAACCTTTGGTCACGGTTGTCCTTTCCTGGGTGGACTCCTCCATAGTCACTCAGGCTCTTGTTGACTCCAGTGCTGCGGGCTTTTTCATTGACAGTGCTTTTGTATCAAAGCACTCCATTCCTGTTTTGCCTCGGTCCGTTCCACTTGCTTTTGAGGCCATTCACAAAACTGCTCTGTTGTCCATGGCTGTTGGGGCTCTCCATTTTGAAACCCTCCAGTTCCAGGTGATAAACTCTCTGCATTTTCCGGTTGTTCTGGGTTATCCCTGGCTCCAAAAGCACAATCCCAGTTTCGACTGGCGCAGGTCCGAAATTTCTTCATGGTCCCCGCAATGTATTTCCACTTGTCTTCGGAAACCAGTTAAAGTCTTGCACACTTCTTTGGTATCTCAATTGCCAGAGGAGTACCGAGAGTTCCTAGACGTGTTTGACAAGGTGCATGCCGGTACGTTGCCTCCTCACTGGTCTTATGATTGTGCCATAGACCTGCAACCCTGAGCCATTCCTCCTCGGGGTCGGTTGTACCCTCTGTCTGTTGCAGAGAATTGTGCTATGGAAGAGTATGTTGCCGATGCTCTGTCACAGGGAATCATCCACAAATCCTGCTCTCCTGCAGGGGCTGGCTTCTTCTTTGTGAAGAAAAAGGGTGGCGAGTTAAGACCATATATCAATTATAGGGGTCATAATCGTCTTACTATTAAGAATGCTTACTCTATTCCGCTTATTACGAAACTCTTTGACCGCCTCAAGGGAGCTACGGTCTTTACTAAACTTGATTTGAGAGGAGCGTACAATCTCGTTAGGATTAAGGAGGGTCACGAATGGAAAACAGCATTTAACACCAGGAGCGGGCATTATGAGTATCTTGTAATGCCCTTTGGCCTATGTAATGCTCCTGCTGTTTTTCAGGAATTTATTAATGATGTCCTACGAGAAATGTTGCAACAGTGTGTTGTGGTGTACTTAGACGACATCCTCATACACTCACCCACACTTGAGGCTCATCGTTCTGATGTTATACAGGTTCTTCAGAGACTACGTGAGAATGGCCTGTTTTGTAAACTCGAGAAATGTGAGTTCCATCAGACTCAAGTAACCTTCCTAGGTTATGTTATCTCCGTTGCAGGGTTCTCCATGGATCCTGACAAGTTATCTGCAATTCTGCAGTGGTCTCGCCCAGTTGTTCTTCGGTCTATTCAACATTTTTTGGGGTTTGCCAATTACTATAGAACGTTTATTAAAAACTTTTCTTCCTTGGTCAAACCTATCACAGACATGACCCGTAAAGAGAATGATCCACTCCATTGGTCACCTACTGCCATTAAGGCCTTTGATAGTCTTAAGAATGCCTTTGCTGCTGCTCCAGTTCTGGCTCATCCTAAACCTGTCCTGCCTTTCGTTCTTGAGGTCGATGTGTCTGAGACTGGAGTAGGTGCCCTCTTGTCTCAACATCCTACGCCTGACGGTTCCTTGCATCCATGTGGTTTCTTCATTAAGAAATTGTCTCCAGCGGAGTGCAATTATGAAATTGGTGACAGGGAATTACTGGCCATAATTTTGGCACTCAAGGAATGGAGGCATCTTCTCGAGGGTACTAGCGTGCCAGTGCTCATTCTTACTGACCACAAGAATTCAACTTATCTATCTGAAGCAAAACGTTTGTCGCCCCAACAGGCCAGATGGGCGCTATTTTTGTCTTGGTTTAATTATGTGGTCTCCTACCTGCCTGGTAGTATGAATGTTAGGGCTGATGCCCTCTCTCAACAATTTACGCCTCTGTCCAAGGAGGAGTCTGTACCTACTCCGGTTATACCTCCTGACCATATTTTTGCTACCATATGTACTAATTTGACTTCTCCCTTGGGGGAGGAGATCCTGGCTGCACAAACCAATGCACCTCCTGAGAAACCTAGTGGTAAGTGTTTTGTTCCTGAGAATCTTCGAACTAAACTTTTGCACACTTACCACTATCCTAAAGCAACAGGTCACCCAGGCAAGAACCAAATGATTTGGTCTTTCACTTGACAATTCTGGTGGCCAGGTCTTCGTTCTGATATTGCTGCGTATGTTGCCTCCTGCTCAGTTTGTGCACAGAATAAGACTCCTCAACGTCTTCCTGTGGGTCTTCTTCAACCTATTGCTAATGGTGAGCGTCCTTGGACATATCTTTCCATGGACTTCATTGTCGAGCTCCCTGTTTCCAATGGCAATACTGTTATCCTTATGGTGGTTGACCGTTTTTCTAAAATGTCACATTGCATTCCCTTGATGAAGCTGCCTACCGCTCAGGAGCTTGCTTCAATTTTTGCCCGGGAGGTCTTCCGTTTTCATGGGTTACCCAAGGAGATAGTGTCGGACCGGGGTAGCCAGTTTGTCTCCAGATTTTGGCATTCCTTTTGTGCTCAAATGGGGATCCAGATTTCCTTCTCCTCGGCATATCACCCTCAATCCAATGGGGCTGCGGAACGGTCTAATCAAGCTCTGGAACAGTTCCTCCATTGCTATGTCTCAGATCACCACAATAATTGGTTTGAACTGTTACCTTGGGCAGAGTTTGCTCGTAATAGTGCTATTAATTTTTCCTCCAAGTTATCACCGTTCATGGCGAATTATGGGTTTCAACCATCCTTGTTGCCCGATTCATTCATGTCTCAGGATATTCCGGCTTTGGAGGAGCATCTCCGGCAACTCCGTTCCACATGGGTGCAGATTCAGGATTGCCTTCATCGTTCTATGCAGTGCCAAAAGTTCCAGGCAGATCATAGGCGTCTGCCCGCACCTTCCTACCAGGTTGGTGAGAGGTTTGGCTATCCTCCCGCAACTTGAACCTTTATGTGCCTTCTAATAAATTGGCTCCCCGTTATGTTAGTCCTTTTCGAATACTCCGACGGGTTAATCCTGTGGCCTACGTTCTTGACCTTCCTCCTGATATGCGCATCTCCAATGTTTTTCATGTCTCCTTCTTGAAACCATTGGTTTGTAATCGGTTTACCACTGTGTTGCCTCGTCCCCATCCTATCTTTGTTGGCAACCATGAGGAGTATAAGGTCAGCAGCATTATGGACTCTCGTATGTCCAGGGGCCGTGTACAGTATTTGGTTCACTGGAGGGGCTACCGTTCAGAGGAGCGTTCTTGGGTTCCCTCCTCTGATGTTCATGCTCCCGCCCTTCTCCGTGCCTTCCATGCCCGTTTCCCCAATAAGCCTTTTGTCCTCCCGTGGGGGAGGGGTCGTTGAGGGGAGGGTACTGTCAGGGTTTTTTCCCTGTTGTTTGCCATGTGCTGCTGGCAGCCATTTTACTCACCTCTCTTCCTGACTATGGTGCATATACACGCTGACTGGTTAGCAGAGGTGGAACTGTGGACAGACAAGGTCCCATGCTCTGAGACGAGAGGAGAGTTAGCCGGGAACTCCAAGGATTCGGACTGCTCAGCTTGCACTACAGTTTAGTGCTTCATCCCATGTGAGTGTATACAATCCTGCATTATATGTCATATACCCTCACAGAGTTATGCTATGTGGCACCTTCTCTACTCTTTTATAAAATTAGATCATGGAGTACCTATACACTGTTATCTATGCCTTCAATATGTTCAGAATAAACAACTATTCAAATGGGTAGGCATCAAAAGAGTTAATCAACCTCAGAGAGGAGGCAATTTAGAGTCTTTGCTCTTGAAAAGAGAAATGTGTTGGATTTTCAATCTCAGAACATATGGAGAATGGGGGCTTAACAAAAGTAGTAGCCTTTTTATAGTTTAATTTTATAAGTATTACATTCACTTAAATTAATAGGTAGCGAAATTGGGTTATTCTCACAATGTATGTATTTATATTAATAGAGTGATTCATTATTAATGTTGCACTATTGGTACTAATTATTATTTAGTTTTTTTTATAGCACATTGAATTTTAGTAGTGGACTGTTTAAGGGACTATTTGAAAAATTAGGCATCAAAAGAGTTAATCAACCTCAGAGAGGAGGCAATTTAGAATCTTTGCTCTTGAAAAGAGAAATGTGTTGGATTTTCAATCTCAGAACATATGGAGAATGGGGGCTTAACAAAAGTAGTAGCCTTTTTATAGTTTTTTTATGCTGCTTATTTCCTAAACTTTCTTTTATGGCCAGACCGGTGTGCATCATCCATGTGAGACAGGATGCAGTCTCAGAATTGTGATGTCATCACTTATTATTTAAAGGGCCTCTGTTCAGTATGCTTTGCCTTTGCATTGTCTCAGACCTGTTTGTGAAAGTTCCTGTGTATTACCTGGCTGCCTAACATCCTTCTAGGTTCCTGATCTCTGGCTTGTTCCTGACTCTGCTGTTTCCCTTGTTCCTGATTCCTGCTCATCTGACTATTCGCTTTGGCTCCTGACTCAGCTCATCTGACTACCAGCTCTGGTTTTGACTCCTGGCTTGTTATTTGACTTGTGGACTTTTTATTATTTTTTGCTATGAATAAAGGTGTGATTATTTTTGCACTTCTCGTCTCAGTCTGATTCCTGGCACCCTGACAGCTACACCGGAATACCAATTTTTGACCAATTTGGCCATATACACGCTGACTGGTTAGCTGGTTAGAGGAGAGTTAGCCGGGAACTCCAAGGATTTGGCCTGCTCAGCTTGCACTACAGTTTAGTGCTTCATCCCATGTGAGTGTATACAATCCTGCATTATATGTCATATACCCTCACAGAGTTATGCTATGTGGCACCTTCTCTACTCTTTTATAAAATTAGATCATGGAGTACCTATACACTGTTATCTATGCCTTCAATATGTTCAGAATAAACAACTATTCAAATGGGTAGGCATCAAAAGAGTTAATCAACCTCAGAGAGGAGGCAATTTAGAGTCTTTGCTCTTGAAAAGAGAAATGTGTTGGATTTTCAATCTCAGAACATATGGAGAATGGGGGCTTAACAAAAGTAGTAGCCTTTTTATAGTTTAATTTTATAAGTATTACATTCACTTAAATTAATAGGTAGCGAAATTGGGTTATTCTCACAATTTATGTATTTATATTAATAGAGTGATTCATTATTAATGTTGCACTATTGGTACTAATTATTATTTAGTTTTTTTTTATAGCACATTGAATTTTAGTAGTGGACTGTTTAAGGGACTATTTGAAAAATTACACAGAAAACAGACACTGTTCTTGAAAAAGTTAACATGGAATATGATGATCGTTGTAAGATCTGTACTTGGACTTTAATGCCATTTTCTTAATTATTGTCATTCATTTTTGCCACATTTATTTTATACAACATGGTGTTGTATTCATTTTTGACATATTTACTTTATATAACACAGTGTTATAAAGGTAGAATTTATTCTCTAAATGTTGATTGGTTAAATTAAGTCCCGTGATAAGTAGACATGATCAGTTATCCAGTTGTCCCTGATTGAAGACTCTGATGTAAATACTACCTGTTTGAGAACGAGACAGAATCCAAAGCTTATTGTATAACTTTGTTGCATGATTTGAAAAATTAATTTTATGTAATCATTACATGATTGTTGAAATGGACATTCAGCAATTTTGAATCAACCTGTTGAAAATATTTTTTTTCATTAGATTACAAGTTGCTTACTATGATGGGGCCTAGTGATTGATTTCCACATTTCCTTTCAAGGCAATGTTGAATTTAATAGATTGCTTGATAGTACCAGCCCTATTGTAGTAATCAATAAGTTGACTCTGGTGTAAACCGCCTCCAAACACCTGTGGAGTGGTTGTGTCTGGAGACAATTAGGCCGAGTCATAGCACTAAATAGAAAAGTTTTAGGCTAGGCTATAACAGCTTATTTTTAATGCCATGGTATTGATGTGCTCTTGATAAAGGCAAATACAATTGCCAAAAGCGTAAAGCTTTTAAAATTGTGTTATCAAGCTGCATCTCTTTGCTGCTTCACTGGTATTTCCGGAAAAAAAAAAATACTTTAATTTGTTTTGAACCCTGTGAGTGTTTTCCATTTGCTTTACTCAGTGTGTGATGTTATTACACTATTTTGGGTTCACTATCTCTTTGAGTTAAAAGTAATTGGTATAACTGGAGCACAAGTCAAACGAGTATGCAGCATAGCACCGCCAGACAAAAACAATTTTTTAACATATGGTGAAGGAAGGTCGGGGCAGGTAGGGATCTCTTCTAAGGGAAGTGATTCACACAGTTTAATACTTTCTGTATCTTTATTATATTCAGTTACAGATCAGTAGGTATCCTTGGTACAATTAA